>NW_028227277.1:6189705-6232205 GCF_978045245.1 Mus caroli
AAGGCATGGGCCACCACTGCCTGGCAACTCTAAAACTTTTAAACACCAAAATTAAAACCCTAAAATTAAAAATAGAAGAAGAAGAACAAGAACCACCACCACCACCACCACCACCACCACCACAACAACAACAACAACAAAAAAACCTAAGAAGAACAGAAAAATGCTAAAATAATAAATGTACTGGCTATTTTTGTGTCAACTTGACACAGCTGGAGTTATCACAGAGAAAGGAGCTTCAGTTGAGGAAATGCCTCCATGAGATCCAACTGTAAGGCATTTTCTCAATTAGTGATCAAGGGGGAAAGGCCCCTTGTGGGTGGGACCATCCCTGGGCTGGTAGTCTTGGGTTCTATAAGAGAGTAGGCTGAGCAAGCCAGGGGAGGCAAGCCAGTAAAGAACATCCCTCCATGGCCTCTGTATCAGCTCCTGCTCCCTGACCTGTCTGAGTTCCAGTCCTGACTTCCTTTGGTGATGAACAGCAGCATGGAAGTGTAAGCCGAATAAACCCTTTCCTCCCCAACTTGCTTCTTGGTCATGATGTTTGTGCAGGAATAGAAACACTGACTAAGACAAATTGGTACCAGCAGAGTGGGGTATTCCTGTGACAACCTGACCATGTTTTGGGGAGGACTGTGGAAGGACTTTGGAACTTTGGGCCAGAAGACCCATTCGGTGTTAAGAGCTCTGTCGAATTCTGTGTAGGAGCTTGGAAGATAATGTTGAGAACAGTGCAGAGGATGGAGGCCTGGGTTGTGAAATTTCAGAGGGAAAATTAAAGACTCTCTTCAGGGCCATTGCTGTTTTTATTGTGAAGATTTTGTAGTTCTGGTTAGCTGGGGCTGAAGAATCAGCTGTGATTAACAAGATACCAGAACTACTAAAGCAAAAACTTTGCATTACTGGGACTATTGATGCTGGTTAGCTGGAGCTAAGAAATTAGCGGTGATTAAGAAGAGACGAGCATCGTTGAGGGACATCTTCTGGGAAGTGTTTTCTGAAAGCACAAAGAGGCTGTGTTCCAGAGATAGGCAAGGTTGTACTCCTTCTGCAGTGGGACTTGGTAATGTGTAAGGGTCACCCAGGTGGTACTGGTTTTGAAGGCATGAAGGGGTCACACAGCAGCTCAGGCTCGGCACTGTGAGAGGCCATGGAAGGCCATTGGTGAAGGTGCAGCCCCAGTTGTAATTGAAGGCCCAGGACTGAAGGGGTCACGCAGTGTTTTGGAGATGCCAGTACCACGAGATGACCACCAAGAGCAGCAGCAGCAGTGGAGTACAGGCATCTGGAGCCCAGAGGACGACGTGTGTGCTACAAAGGGCATGGTTGGAGAAGTGACCCAAGCCCTTGGAGGAGGCCAGAAGATCGTGAGTTGGATCCCAGACGTTGGACGGTTGGAGATTGATTTTTGCTTTGATTGTGACTGTGCCCTGATATTTTCCCTCTTGAAGGAAGAAACTGTTTTAGTGGAGCCCACAGTTAAGAGACTTTTAATTGTAAAAAGACTTTGGATTTTAAAAGAGATGGATATTTTAAAGAGATTGAAATTTTAAGAATATGTAAAGACTGTGGGGCTTTTAAAGTTATTTAGATCTTGGGGATGAATAAGAATGTAAGGGTTGAGGCTTACTAGTGATGTGTTTGTGTGTCAAGTTGACAAGGGGTCAATTGTACTGGCTCTTTTTGTGTCAACTTGACACAGCTGGAGTTATCACAGAGAAAGGAGCTTCAGTTGAGGAAATGCCTCCATGAGATCCAACTGTAAGGCATTTTCTCAATTAGTGATCAAGGGGGAAAGGCCCCTTGTGGGTGGGACCATCCCTGGGCTGGTAGTCTTGGGTTCTATAAGAGAGTAGGCTGAGCAAGCCAGGGGAGGCAAGCCAGTAAAGAACATCCCTCCATGGCCTCTGTATCAGCTCCTGCTCCCTGACCTGTCTGAGTTCCAGTCCTGACTTCCTTTGGTGATGAACAGCAGCATGGAAGTGTAAGCCGAATAAACCCTTTCCTCCCCAACTTGCTTCTTGGTCATGATGTTTGTGCAGGAATAGAAACACTGACTAAGACAAATTGGTACCAGCAGAGTGGGGTATTCCTGTGACAACCTGACCATGTTTTGGGGAGGACTGTGGAAGGACTTTGGAACTTTGGGCCAGAAGACCCATTCGGTGTTAAGAGCTCTGTCGAATTCTGTGTAGGAGCTTGGAAGATAATGTTGAGAACAGTGCAGAGGATGGAGGCCTGGGTTGTGAAATTTCAGAGGGAAAATTAAAGACTCTCTTCAGGGCCATTGCTGTTTTTATTGTGAAGATTTTGTAGTTCTGGTTAGCTGGGGCTGAAGAATCAGCTGTGATTAACAAGATACCAGAACTACTAAAGCAAAAACTTTGCATTACTGGGACTATTGATGCTGGTTAGCTGGAGCTAAGAAATTAGCGGTGATTAAGAAGAGACGAGCATCGTTGAGGGACATCTTCTGGGAAGTGTTTTCTGAAAGCACAAAGAGGCTGTGTTCCAGAGATAGGCAAGGTTGTACTCCTTCTGCAGTGGGACTTGGTAATGTGTAAGGGTCACCCAGGTGGTACTGGTTTTGAAGGCATGAAGGGGTCACACAGCAGCTCAGGCTCGGCACTGTGAGAGGCCATGGAAGGCCATTGGTGAAGGTGCAGCCCCAGTTGTAATTGAAGGCCCAGGACTGAAGGGGTCACGCAGTGTTTTGGAGATGCCAGTACCACGAGATGACCACCAAGAGCAGCAGCAGCAGTGGAGTACAGGCATCTGGAGCCCAGAGGACGACGTGTGTGCTACAAAGGGCATGGTTGGAGAAGTGACCCAAGCCCTTGGAGGAGGCCAGAAGATCGTGAGTTGGATCCCAGACGTTGGACGGTTGGAGATTGATTTTTGCTTTGATTGTGACTGTGCCCTGATATTTTCCCTCTTGAAGGAAGAAACTGTTTTAGTGGAGCCCACAGTTAAGAGACTTTTAATTGTAAAAAGACTTTGGATTTTAAAAGAGATGGATATTTTAAAGAGATTGAAATTTTAAGAATATGTAAAGACTGTGGGGCTTTTAAAGTTATTTAGATCTTGGGGATGAATAAGAATGTAAGGGTTGAGGCTTACTAGTGATGTGTTTGTGTGTCAAGTTGACAAGGGGTCAATTGTACTGGCTCTTTTTGTGTCAACTTGACACAGCTGGAGTTATCACAGAGAAAGGAGCTTCAGTTGAGGAAATGCCTCCATGAGATCCAACTGTAAGGCATTTTCTCAATTAGTGATCAAGGGGGAAAGGCCCCTTGTGGGTGGGACCATCCCTGGGCTGGTAGTCTTGGGTTCTATAAGAGAGTAGGCTGAGCAAGCCAGGGGAGGCAAGCCAGTAAAGAACATCCCTCCATGGCCTCTGTATCAGCTCCTGCTCCCTGACCTGTCTGAGTTCCAGTCCTGACTTCCTTTGGTGATGAACAGCAGCATGGAAGTGTAAGCCGAATAAACCCTTTCCTCCCCAACTTGCTTCTTGGTCATGATGTTTGTGCAGGAATAGAAACACTGACTAAGACAATAAATAAATAAATAAATAAATAAAAAAGCTTAAATAAAACCCCAAAACCCTAAAACACACTAAAATCGTTTTTAAAGCCAAAAAAAAAAAAAAAAAAAAAAAAAAAATTTGGCTGGCAACACTAAAGCTCTTAAACTCAAAATATACAAACTTAAAATGAAAAAAATAAAACAAAACTCAAGAACACACTCAAACCCTAAATAAAACACTAAAATGCTTTAAAAAAATCACTTAAACCTATTAAGAACCCAAAATCACTAAAAGACCCTAACATCCTTTTAAAAATATAGAATAAACTCTAAACATATACTAAAACCCTGAATACCAAAGTACCTCAAAAGCATTCTTCTATAACCCTATAAAACCATTTAAAAAAACCTTAAATTCTAAAAAAAACATGAACACAAAAATAAACATACAACTTTCTGTTTGTTTGTTTGTTTTTGTTTTTTGAGACAGTGTTTCAGCGTGGCTGTCCCGGAACTCACTTTGTAAACCAGGCTGACCTCAAACTCAGAAATCCAATACCTCAGCCTCTCTCTCTCAAGTGTGGGATTAAAGGCATGCACCACCACTGTCTGACAAGAGTAAAACTCATAAACTGCAAAATAAAACTAAAATTTTCAAAAAGTCTTTTCAAAAACAAAAATAAAAAACAAAAACAAAAACAAAAACAAAACAGAAAAAACCTAAAAATAGTTTTGTAAAACCCTAAAAAGGAACCCATAAAGCCTAAAAAAAAAACAAAAAAACAAAACAAAACAAACAAACAAAAAAAAAACCCAACCCAAAACACCTTAAAATCCATTAAAAGAAAAAAAAAAAAAAAAAAACAGAAAGAAAAACCACTAATATACACTAAAACCGTGAAAAAAAAAAAAAAAAAAAAACTCTAAACACTCATCTTAAAAAAATTACACTGAAACTCTTTTCTTACTTCCTTTCTTCTTCTTCTTTTTTTTTTTTTTTTTTTCGTTTTTTCGTTTATGAGACTGGGTTTCTCTGTGTAACCGTGGCTTTCCTGGAAGTCACTCTGCCACCATTTCTGGCAACCATAAAACAATGAAACACCAATATTAAAACCCTAAAATTAAAAAAAAATATATTCAAGCAAAACAACAAAAACTCTTCTAAAAACATTAAATTCCTTAAAAACAAAACAAAACAAAACAAAACAAAACAAAACAAAAAAATAAAAATAAAAAAACTAAAATTCCAAAGAACATACATCAAAAGCCAAAAAATGTCCCTAAAATTCTTTTCATTCTTTCTTCCTTAAATTCTAAAAAAACATGAACACAAAAATAACCATAGAATTTTTTTTTTTTTTTGAGACTGGGTTTCTCTGTGTATGCTTGGCTACACCTAAACCCTGAACTCCCCTCAATAAAATCCCTAAATATTTGTAAAAAAAAAAAAATAAAATAAAATAAAATAAAATATTAAAACCCTAAATAAGAACATGAAACCATAAAAAGAACCATAAGCCCCTAAAAAAACCCTCAAAATTCTTTAAAAATACTCAAAAATCCTAACAAAAAGACCAAAAAAACCCATAAAACCTTAAAAAAGGTCCTGAAACCATTAAAGAAATCCCTCAAGTCTTAAAAAAAAAATTAAGGAAAGTCCTTTAAGAAAACCTGAAAAGAACCTAAAAACCTAAAAAAGAAAACCTTGATGTTTTAAAAAATCAACAAAAACCCTTTAAAAAAAAAACTATAAAATTATTAAAAAAAAAGAACCTAAAAGAACCTAAAACCCTAGCAAAATATCCCAAAATTCTAAAACAACAACAAAAAAACCTACAAAGACCGAGAAACCCAGAAACGCTAAAACTAAAAAACTAAAAAAAAAAAAAAAACTAAAATTCTAAACAAACCTCAAGAACTCTAAATTATTTTTAAAAACCCTAAACCCTAAAAAAACCTAAAATAAATAAAATAATCTCTAGAACCCTAAAAAGACACTAAAAACTCCAAAAACCTGTTAAAAAAAAAAAAAGCTTCTAGGACCATAAAAAATAAATAAATAAAGAAAAACAGAAAACCCTAATTTCCCTAAAATCCCAAAAAAACTAAAAAAACATAATATTCTTAAAAAAAAAAACACATAAACAAACCCTAAAACACTAAGACACCCTAAATCCTTTCAAAAACAAAAACAAAATCCGTAAAACACTAAAAAAAAAAAAAACCTATAATTCTGAAAAGTAACGAACACTAAAAAGACACCAAGAAATCCCTAAAACTATAAAAAACCTAAAATCTTTAAAAAAAAAAAAAAAAAAAAAAAAGCTAAAATATACAACAAAACACTAAAATCCCCAGATAACCTAAAACACTCTGAGGAAATACTTACAAAACCTCAAAACCCTAAATAAAAACCTGAAACCCTAAAAAGACTACTAAACCTCTTACAAACCCTAAAATTAAAAAAACAAACAAACAAAAAAACAAACAAACAAACAAAAAAAAACCCTAAATGTCCTAACATTCTGAAAAAACAAAAAAACAAAAAAACAAAAAACTCAAGAACTCTAATTAAAAAAAATAAATAAATAAAACCCTTAAACAACTTAAACATAATAAAAATAATCTCTAG
The DNA here is from genome assembly GCF_978045245.1 of Mus caroli. Taxonomy (NCBI): domain Eukaryota; kingdom Metazoa; phylum Chordata; class Mammalia; order Rodentia; family Muridae; genus Mus; species Mus caroli. Next base: position 6,195,863 of record NW_028227277.1, read on the forward strand.
AACACTAAAAAAGGCACTAAAAAAGGCCTATGACTGAAAAAACAAAACAAAACAAAAACAAAAACAAAAAAAAACCCTATATTGCAAAAGAAAAAAAAAAAGAATAAGAAAAAAAAAACTTCTAGAAAACTAAAAAACCCATAAACATTATTAAAAAAAAAAAAACAAAAACAAAAAAACAAAAAAACTAATGCCCCCAAAATACAAAAAACCATAAAATTCTTAAAAAAAAAAAACATAAATGAACCCTAAAACACTAACACACACTAAAATCTTTTAAAAGAAACAACAGACCTCTAAAACACTAAAAAAAAAACCCTATAATTCTGAAAAACACATGAACACTAAGAAGAACCCCCAAAATCCCTAAAGCCACAAATACCCTAACATCCTTAAAAAAAAAAAAAAAAAAAAAAAACAACTAAAAACTACACCAAAACCCTACAACCCCCCAAATCTTAAAACCCTCTAAACATAACCTACAAAATTTTAAAACCCTAAGTAAAAACCTGATAATCCCAAAAGAATACTAAACCTCTAGAAAAACACCCATAATATTCTAAAAAAAACTTGAAAAACCCTAAAAAGACAATAAAAACCCGAAAACCAAAATTAGACAACCTGAAACTGTTAAAAAAAAAAAAAAAAAAAAAAAAAAAAAAAAAACATTAGACTTACAAAAAAATCTTAAAAAAAAAAAAAAACCATGAAAAGAACCTAAAAAATAAAAAAACAAACAAACAAACAACAACAACAACCAAACCTGCTGCTTTAAGAAATCAACAAAAATCCTACAAAAAACTCTAAAACTCTAAAAAGAGCCAGAAAGGCCTAAAACCATAAAAAAAAAAAAAAAAAAAAAAAAAAAAAAGAAATACAAAACTAAACAAAACAAAACCAAAATCTAAGATCTGAAAAAAAATATCGCAAAAAAAAAATCAGAAAAAACTTAAAATCTTTTAAAAATATTAAAAGAACCCTAAAACCTTAAAAAAAAAAAACCAAAGCCCTAAAATCCTTAAACAATCCCTAAAACAGGTGCAAAAAGATAAAAAAAAAAAATTAAAATAGTTAATATGTATTTTTAAAAACCTAAAATTCTAAAAATACAAAGAAAACACAAGAACTCTAAAAAGATCCTAAAAATTCTAAAACCCTAAAAAAATCCTAAATTCTACAACTCTCGAACCCTAAAAATACCCTAAAATCCATAAACCCCCTTTCAAAAAAACAAACAAAAAACCCCCGAAAGACCCCTTCAAACCTATGGACTTAAAAGAATCGCCAAAAACCATGAAAAACCCTAAACTCATTTAAAAACCCTAACAGAACCCTATAAATACTTTGAAGAATCCCTAAAAGACTTAATAAAAACTAAAAGAAACCCTAAAATTCCAAAATATAAACACCAAAATTCTAAAAAAAAAACCCTCAAGAACAGAAAAAAGATACAAAAAACACCAAAAACCCTAAGAATGGATCTCAAATCCTAAAATCCTTTAAAAAAAACCCCAAAATACTTCAAACCCCTGAAAAATAAAAAAATAAACAAACATTAAACCCAGTAAAAATTCCTACTGCAAGATCATACCCACCCTAAAAACAACAAAACCAAGAAGAAAAACCTACTTCACTGACACTTCCGGTCACATTACAGTCACTTCCGGTCATTCTGAAGCCACTTCCTGTAAAGACAGGGTCACTTCCGTTCACTTCTGGTCATGATGTGGCTGCTTCATTTGACAACATGCTCACATTTGACAACAGGGTCACTTCCGGTTAGGCTATGACTACTTCCTGTCACCATGCAGCCACTTCCTGTCCTGGTATTCTCATATCTGGTCAAGGAATGGTCACATACCATCGTGGTGGAGTCACTTCCTGAATCGATGTTATGTGTATGGAATATAACATATTTTATATATGTAAATTTTTGACTTTTTATATTTATCAGCTTTTTTACAAAACTTTAAATTTACACCTATATCCACATATGTTCATTTATATATTGACATTTATGTATATATCATATATTTATCAATACTAATATACATATTGCATTTATGTTAATATCTATACTATGTTATAGATATAACATAAATAATATAAACAGTATGGGTATATATTTATGTATATATCATATATAATTTTCCTGTGTGTATATAAAATGTATATGCCAGATACATAACAATACATAATTATATATGATATATTAAAATACTTATATATGTAGCATATGATTAATTTAAATGCATTATATATTTATAAGTATTTTATATAAATATATGTAAAGTATACAGATATTTCATTTACTATATATATATACATATATATATATTTATGATTAATAAAATTGAAATATATAAAATATGTATAAATTTATACATATATACATACTTTATATATGAGCTTAGTACCTGTCATTTCAGTGTCCTGTGCATATGAATGATGTCATGTATACATTATATATTATGTGATATATACATTATATATGGTATAATATAAACACTATTTACATATAGGTATATCTGTATATTTAAGTATGTATATATTAATAATAATAATATTAATCATCATCATCATTATTATTATTTATAGTTTTAGTGTTTTTTTTAAGGCTTTTGTAGGGATTTAAAAAGCAGTTTTAGACATTTTTTTTTGGTTTCAAGTATTTTAGTGCATTTTTAGTGTTTGTTCTTTTTTTTTAATGATTTTAGGGTTTTTTTTTTTTTCATTTGGGGTGTTTTATTAAGTATTTTTTTAAGGTTATATTTTTATTCAGGGTTTTCTTGTTTGTTTATTTGTGTTTTTGAGTTTTCTTTTATTTTCTGTTTTTTTCTTTCCTTTTCTTTTCTTTTTTTTTTTTTTTTTTTTTTTTTTTTTAATTTTAAGTGTTAATTCGGGAGTTTAAGAGTTTCAGGGTTGCCAGGCAGTGGTGGTTCATGCCTTAAATCCCAGCACTTGAGAGGAAGAAGTATTGGATTTCTTAGTTCATGGCCAGCATGGTTTACAGAGGCATGTCCAGTTTTGGCATGGATACAAAGAAAAATCTATTGTCTAAAAACTCCAAAAAAAAGAGAGAATGAAAGAAAGAAAGAAAGAAAGAAAGAAAGAAAGAAAGAAAGAAAGAAAGAAAGAAAGAAAGAAAGGAAGGAAGGAAGGAAGGAAGGAAGGAAGGAAGGAAGGAAGGAAGGAAGAAAGAAACAAACAAACAAACAAACAAACAAACAAACAAACAATGTCCCAAGCTATTGTTCTCTCCAGCAAGAACACACTCTGACAACACGATTCTTCTACCACAAAAAGCTTTATTACTTCTTCAGGAGGTAAGACCCCAATTCCGTTGTTTATATAGCCCTCAGCCATGGCCTTTCATCACCTGATGAGGCCTGTCACTTCCTGATTCGTTGCTTTCCCATAAACCCATTATTACGCCCCGAGATAGGCAGTGACTAGGCATGAGTTCACTCTTGCACTTGTGCACAAGGCTTGTTTACTAATTAGGCAGAGGCTAGCACCATCTTATAATGGAGATTGCTAGCCGCACAGCTCTCCACATCTCCCCGTCTTTTTATTTTATTAAAATGAGGCTGGAATAGGTCTTTGTAATTTTGCCTATCTGCTGTGGCTCCTGTCTTAGGTCTTCCTCTAATGTCACAGCCTTTCCCATCATAGGGTAACCCTATTGCAACTGGGCCCCATGTCTTAGGATGATCTGTGCATGAGGAAAGTTGCCCGTCCCTGGATACCGCAGTGCTATGTGACACTAACTACTAAATGACCTAGGGCAAACTCTACAAAAGAGGTCAGCCAGCAGTGTCAACTAATTCTTGAGCATAGATAGCCAGATTTCGGGGGAGGCCCCTTGCTCAATGGCAGCAAGTGCTATCACAACCTTGTCATTTGTTTGTTGGGTTCTAAGCTTGGAAACCAACCAGAGCATGAACCCAAGTCCACAGCAGGTGGCAACACCAAATAAGCCTACCCCTAAACATTCCTTAAAAAAAGAAAATGCAGATGAAATCCCGGAGGAGAGGCCCTCTGTCAATTACAGGTCCACTCGTATTGAGTTGATCTTTAAAACTGCAACCCTCAGGGCCTCAAGACTCTCATCGAATCCCTCAGAACAATTTCCTGCAAGATACAAGGAAAGCTCTCAAGACAGATTAGCTGCATGAGTAAAATTTTCATATTGGACAATGGTAATACACAGAGCACCCAACTTTCGTTCACAACCCAACTGGACCATCTGGTATAGGACGCCTATCTGTTCCTATGACAAGTCAAGGCACTGATTCAAATTTATCAGCCCTCCCTTTAACTTAGTACTAGCAGAAGTTAGGACTGTGATGGCATCAGTCAGATCTGCTGAAAGGTGATTTAATTTTGTGCCTGACTGAACCATACTAGCCATAATGTACCCTGCAGCTGTAGCAGCAGGTGCACTGGCTGAAATTGCTATAATTATGGCAGTAGTAATGGCAAAATCTCTTTTTTTGTCGAAACAGGGATATGGTGGAGGCTGTTTCCTCTGGAACAGTGATCCAACAAGGTATGCATGCCACCATGGCACGGGTGTCCTTTGTTACATCCCAACATTGAGAAATCCAAAAAGAATCATTGAAACAGACTTCAAATGAATCATTTGAAAGAATAAGCAAGAAAGTGGGGTAAACACAGACTGGCATAGGTGGGTAATTAATCTGGTTTACGAAAGTTTTATTGAACCCAGTGATCTCTACGCTGGTATTAGTTTATCCATAAGAGTCCAGGGAGTCAATGTATTCCCCAATACTGAGCAAATCTGGAGATGCCAGTAAAAGAAGCCTTTCCAACTGCTCCTCCCTGGATAAAGAGCAAAGTATTGAGATCTGTACAACTGCCATTGACTCCACAAAGCACCCACTATGAAAGAGATGCATTGTAAAGTCCTGTATGAAAAGTCCCTTTTTCATAATAAATTCATTCTCTGGGCAGCCAACATGTTAGGAGATTAGGAAAAGGTTTTACTCTGGTCTGCCTAAGGAGTGATGGAGGATTGACAATTAGGAAAAGGTTTTACTCTGGTCTGCCTAACGAGTGATGGAGGATTGACAATCAGACCAAGGCAAGATCAGCCCTTCATCTTCCAATCTATAATGTAGGGCTATTTTTGGTTGTGGAGGAAATTCTTTGTCTGAAAAGTTAAGTGGTGGAAATGTACCATTGACCCAAATTGCCTCCTGCCATAAGGTCCGATATGTAATGGTTATATCTGCTTTGGAAGTATCTTGGATTGTGCTCACCCAGCCTCCTCGGTGAACATTAAACATCCCCAAGGCTCGGACTGTGAGGTTTATACATTTTCTTGGCCCATTTATTTGATGACATAAAGAACCCTGTTCTAATAAAGAGTGATTTTCTCCTAATGATGCTCGGGTGGGATCATAGGGTAGATATGGTAAATCTAATATTTTATTAATAGTAAAGAATTTTGGAAAAACTATAGCATCATGGCGAACTGGCATTGGTTTAGGGAACGTCAAGAGAATGGCCCATCTCTGTTTGCCCATCATACTAGGAACCTGAGACAAGTTCAGCATTGTCAGGATCAGGAGCAGTCCTCGGGAGGTCAGCATCTTCCACACCATCCTTGATTACTATCTTGTGGGTGAGTCGTTCTGGAAGCCAAAATGGGTTGTCTTCACATTGTGGAAAAACAAAAACAGCTCCCCTGGATCTTAACAAAGTAGGATCTGGGCCTTTCCCCAGACCAGATAACACATGCTTCCATTTCACCATTTTCTTTGGTCTATCAGGGTCTGAGCTGTGTCGATCGCCTGCAGAGTGACCTTGCTAGTCAAGATTCAAAAAATTAATTGTAAAGAGTGCCATGGAGACAGCTACTCTTGGCAGTGAGAGCAGAGTCTCATCAACTCCCCGCTTTTGTTTTATAAAATAAGATTTGAGATTACGGTGTGCACGTTCCACCATGCCTTGTCCTTGAGGGTTATAATGAAGGCCAGTCAGGTGAGTGATATTCATTTGATGACAAAATTGCTGAAATTTAGCAGAGGTATATCCTGTCAGATTATCATTTTTAAGGATTGTGGGCTTGCCCCAAGCACTCCATGCTTCTAAACAGTGCTGTATATCATGAGAGGCTTTCTCACCTGTTAAAGCTGTAGCAAACATAACAGCAGAGCAGGTGTAAATGGAAACATGTAAATATAGATTTCTTCCAAAGGAGGAAATACGAGTGACATCCTTTTGCCAGACCTGTAATGGCCTGATGCCTCGGTGGTTTACCCCTACATGAGGAGTAGGCAGAAATTAACAGTTTTGACATTGGGTGACAATGTCATTTGCTTCTTTCCTGGTTAAAGTGAAATGGCAGCATAATGTTTCAACCATCACGTGGAATCGTTTATGAAAGCCTGTGAGGACAGAGCAGCAGCCACGATTCTAGTGGCTTTGTCTGCCAAGTCATTTCCATGAGACATAGGGCTAGGAAGGCCAGAATAAGCCCTAACAGGAGTAATACACACAAGATGAATTCTATGTAACAGGGCGGACTGAATTTGCTGAAAAATATGAGCAAGCTTGCTAGAGGGTCTAATTAAGCCATCAACTTCAAGCATATTATTGCATTAACCACATATAAGGAATCAGATACAATATTGGGTGGTCCAGGAAAAGTGTCAAGGACCACTAGAACCACCAAACACTCTAAAACCTCGGGTGATGTCTCATTATACTGTTTAGATGTTACTTGGTCATTTACTACATATGCACCTCTGCCAGATTTGGATCCATCTGTATACACTACTACCCTATCTGGAAGTGGGTATTTGGCTGTTACTACTGGAAACACTATGACTTGCCTTAAGGCAAACTGTAAATTTGGATGTTTTGGATAATGATAATTAATTTGTCCTGAACAGGAGGCAACCAATTCTGCCCAATCGTTAGTTGTTGTGCCAGGATGTGAACTTGAGCAGAGGTATAATGCACAATTAGAATAGGAGGTTCTTTCCCAAAATGAGTAATGGCTGCTTTTATCCCCCGAAGTCCAAGTTGAGGCAACTGCATTAGGATACCACTCAAAAATATATATATATTTAGAATTTTAGATTTTTTTTTTTTTACGGTTTTTGTTGGGGTTTTAGAACAAGGTTTTTTTTAGAACTTTGGCTTTAAGGTTTCTAGTATATGTTTTTTTTTTTTCTTTGTTTATTAAAAATTTTAGGATTTTTTCTTGATTTTCGGTTCTTATTAGGGTTTAGTTCATTTTTTTAATGTTTTACTGTTTTATTTGACTCTGTGTGTGTGTGTGTGTGTGTGTGTATGTCTGTGTGTGTGTGTTTGTGTTTGTGTGTGTGTGTGTTCTTGATTATTTTTTAAAAATTAAAGTTTTATATTTTTGGGGTTTAAGAGGTATAGTGTTGTCAGGCAGTGGCGATCCATGCCTTAAATCTCAGACTTGGTAGGCAGAGGCAGGTGTATTTCTGAGTTGTAGGCCATCCTGGTCTAAATAGTGATTTCCGGGACTACCAGGGTATACACATAGAATCCCAGTCTCCAAAAACACACACAAAGAAAGGAAGAAAGGAAGAAAGGAAGAAAGGAAGAAAGGAAGAAAGGAAGAAAGGAAGAAAGGAAGAAAGGAAGAAAGAAAAAAAGAAAGAAAGAAAGAAAGAAAGAAAGAAAGAAAGGAAGGAAGGAAGGAAGGAAGGAAGGAAGGAAGGAAGGAAGAAAGAAAGAAAGAAAGAAAGAAAGAAAGAAAGAAAGAAAGAAAGAAAGAAAGAAAGAAAAAGAAAGAGAAAGAGAAAAAGAAAGGAAGGAAGGAAGAAAAGATGATGACTCTTTGGACATATCAGGCTTTCTATGTATTTTTTTTTCTTTTTATTATTTTTTATTTTTTAGAATTTAAGGGTTTTTAAAAGGGTATTAGGCCTTTTTGATTATTGTTTTAGAGGGTTTTTTTTTTTTTTTGGATTTCAGGGTTTTAGTGTATGTTTATGGTTTTACTTTTGGAGTGTTTTAGATTTTTATTTTTGGTTTTCAGTACTTTAGTGCATTTTTAGTTTTTGTTTTTGTTTTTGTTTTTTTTTTAGAATTTTATGGTGTTTAGGATTTTGGGGATTTTTTTCAAAAAATTTTTATGGTTTATCTTTATTTGTTTTTATTTATTTATTTATTTATTTATTTATTTATTTATTTATTTATTTATTTTTAGAGTTTTTCAATTTTATTATTTTTTGAAATTTTTAGGTTTTATTTTTAGAGTTAAGAGTTATAGGATTGCCAGGCATTGGTTTCCCATGCATTAAATCCCAGAATTTGGGAGGCAGAGTTAGGTGGATTTTTGATTTTGAGGCCAGCATGGTCTACGGATTGTGGTCCAGGACAGCCAGAGATACACAGAAAAACCCAGTCTCCAAAAACAAAACAAAACAAAACAAAACAAAACAAAACAATCAAAAAACAAAACAAAAAAAAATAATAAAACCAATAGACTTATAAGTTCATATTGTGTCTTTGTTTATTATTATTGTTATTTTTATTATTACTATTACTATTTTTATTTATTTATTTATTTATTTATTTATTTATTTATAATTTTAGTGTTTTTTTTAAGGATTTTGTAGGGTTTTTATAAGACTTTTGTTTTTGTTTAAGTTTTTTTTTTTTTTTGTTTTCAGTATTTCAGTGCACTTTTAGTGTTCGTTCTTTTTTTTTTTTAAATGATTTTAGGGTATTTTTGGATTGGGGGTGTTTTATTAAGTGTTTTTTAAAGTTTTATATTTGTTTTTCAGGGTATTTTTGTGTGAGTTTATGAGTTTTCTTATGTTTTCTTTTCTTTTCTTTTTAAAATTTAAAGTGATATTTGGTGAGTTTAAGAGTTTCAGGTTTGCAGGGCATGGTGGCACTCGCCTTTAATCCCACCACTAGGGAGGCACAAGCAGGAGGATTTCTGAGTTCGAGGCCAGCTTGATCTACAATGTGAGTTCCAGGACAGCCTAGGCTACAAAGAGAAACCTTGTCTCAAATAAAAACAAAACAAAACAAAACAAAACAAACAAACAAACAAAACAACCAAACAAACAAACAAAAAAGAGTTTCAGTATTACCAGGCAGTGGTGGCCCATGCCTTATATCTCAGCATTTGAGAGGAATAAGTGTTGGATTTCTTAGTTCGAGGCCAGCATGCTCTAGAGAGGCATGCCCAGTATTGGCAGGGATACAAACATTGTGCAAAAAACTCAAAAAAAAAAAAAAAAAAAAAAAAAAAAAAGAAAGAAAAAAATGCCAAAATTGCAAGTTGAGCAACTGCATTAGGATACCACTCAATGATTTTTGCAGGGGAAGCATTGGTTGGACCCACAATAAGGGTCCATTTTGCCAAAAGACTGCTGTTGGTAACCGTGCAGTTTTTGTTTGTTTGTTTGTTTTGTTTTGTTTTGTTTTTTGAGACAGGGTTTCTCTGTATAGTCCTGGCTGATCCTGGAACTCACTCTGTAGACCAGGCTGGACTCAAACTCAGAAATCCAACCGCCTCTGCCTCCTGATTGCTGGGATTAAAGGCGTGTGCCACCACGCCCTGCAACCCTGCAGTTTTTAACATGCACAATTCAAATGACTTGGGAGAAAAAAAAAAAAAAAAGACTAAAAAAAAAAAAAAAAATCAGGTCATTCTTGGATTCTTGAATATGTATATATATATTTAGATTTTTACAGTTTTTTTTTTAAGGCTTTTGTTGGTGTTTTAGAACAACGTTTTTGAGAACTTTGGCTTTAAGGTTTTTAGTATATGTTTAGTGATTTTTTTTCTTTGTTTATTAAGAATTTTAGGATTTTTTCTTGATTTTCAGTTCTGATTAGGGTTTAGTTCATTTTTTTAATGATTTACTGTTTTATTTGACTGTGTGTGTGTGTGTGTGTGTGTGTGTGTGTTTGTGTGTGTGTGTGTACTTGAGTATTTTTTTAAAAATTAAAGGGTTATATTTTGGGGGTTTAAGGGTTTTAGTGTTGCGAGGCAGTGGTGATCCATGCCTTAAATCTAAGACTTGGTAGGCAGAGGCAGGTGTATTCCTGAGTTGTAGGCCATCCTGGTCTACAGAGTGATTTCAGGGACTACCACTGTACACACATAGAATCCCAGTCTTCAAAAACACACACAAAGAAAGGAAGAAAAGAAAGAAAGGAAGAAAGAAAGGAAGAAAGAAAGAAAGAAAGAAAGAAAGAAAGAAAGAAAGAAAGAAAGAAAGAAAGAAAGAAAGAAAAGATGATGACTCTTTGGACATATCAGGCTTTCTATGTATTGTTTTTTCTTTTTCTTAATTCTTATTTTTTAGAATTTAACGTTTTTTTTAAAGGGTATTTAGGTCTTTTTGATAATTGTTTTAGAGTTTTTTTGCATTTCAGTGTTTTAGTGTATGTTTATGGTTTTAGTTTTGGAGTGTTTTAGAGTTTTATTTTTGGTTTTCAGTACTTTAGTGTATTTTTAGTGTATTTTTTTTTTTTTTTTTTTTTAGAATTTTATGGTGTTTTAGGATTTTGGGGATTTTAATCAAAAATTTTTAAGGTTTATCTTTTATTTCGATTTATTTATTTATTTATTTATTTTTCGAGTATTTCACTATTATTATTTTTTGAAATGTTTAGGTTTTATTTTTATAGTTAGAGTTATAGGATTGCCAGGCATTGGTTTCCCATGCATTAATCCCAGCACTTGGGAGGCAGATTTAGGTGGATTTTTGATTTTGAGGCCAGCATGGTCTACAGATGGTAGTCCAGGACAACCAGAGACACACAGAGAAACCCAATCTCAAAAACAAAACAAAACAAACAAACATAAATCAAAAAAAAAACAAAATAAAACAAAAAGACTTATAAGTTCATAGTGTGTCCTTGTTTTATTATTATTATTATTATTATTATTATTATTATTATTATTATTATTATTGTTATTATTTATTTATTTATTTATTTATTTATAATTTTAGTGTTTTTGTTAAGGCTTTTGTAGGGTTTTTATAAGATGTTTTTTTTTTTTGTTTTGTTTTGTTTTGTTTTGTTTTTCAATATTTTAGTGCACTTTTAATGTTTGTACATTTTTTAAAATGATATTAGGGTATTTTTGGATTTGGGGTGTTTTATTAAGTGTTTTTAAGGTTTTATCTTTGTTTTTCAGGGTTTTTTGTGTGAGTTTTTGAGTTTTCTTATCTTTTCTTTTTAAAATTTTAAGTTTTATTTGGTCAGTTTAAGAGTTTCATGGTTAAAGGGCGTGGTGGCTCATGCCTTTAATCCCACCACTAGGAAGGCACAAGCAGGAGGATTTCTGAGTTCGATGCCACCCTGGTCTACAAAGTGAGTTGAAGCACAGCCAAAGCTACACAGAGAAACCCTGTCTCAAAACAAAACAAAACAAGCAAAAAACCCAAACAAACAAACAAACAAACAAAAAAAAAGAGTTTTAGGATTGCCAGGCTGTGGTGGCCCATGCCTTATATCCCAGCATTTGAGAGGAATAAATGTTGGATTTCTTAGTTCGAGGCCAGCATGCTCTAGAGAGGCATGCCCAGTATTGGCAGGGATACAAAGAGAAACCTATTGTGCAAAACAGTCAAAAAGAAAGAAAGAGAAAGAAAGAAAGAAAGAAAGAAAGAAAGAAAGAAAGAAAGAAAGAAAGAAAGAAAGGAAGGAAGGAAAGAAGGAAAGAAGGAAGGAAGGAATGAAGTAAAGGAAGGAAGGAGGAAACAAATTACTTTATGCATATATTGGGCTTCCTTATATTTTTTCCTTTTTTTTTTCTTTTTTTTTTCCTTTTTTTTTTCTTTTTTTCGTTTATAGGGTTTTGTGTATGGTTAGTTTTTTAAAAACATTTTAGGGAGACTTTTTTTTTTTGCTTTAGGTTTATATTTTATGGTTTTACTATTTGTGTGTGTATGTATCTATGTTTGTGTCTGTGTGTGTTTCTGTGTGTGTGTCTGTGTGTGTCTGTGTGTGTGTGTGTCTGTGTGTTCCTGAATAGTTTTCAAAAAATTTAAAGGTCTTATTTTGTGGATTGAGAATTTTAGGGTTGCCTACTGTCTGGAGTGATCCATGCCTTTTATCTCAACTTTTTAGAGAAAGAGTCTTGGATTTCTGAGTTCATGGTCGGGCTTAAAGAAAGAAAGAAAGATGGAAAGAAAGTTGGAAAGAAAGAAAGAATGAAATACTGTAAGTAGGAAATTTACTGTATGAAAATGTTTGTTTCTTTTTTTTTTAATGAATACTAGGGTTTTTAAAGAGTTTTTAGAAGAGAGTTGTATAGGGTTTTTTGGAGGTTAATATTTTAAAATGTTTTTGGATTATTTTTTTGGCTTTACTTTTATTTATTAGGGTTTTATTACTTGTGTGTGTGTTTGTGTGTGTGTGTGTTCTTGAATATTTTTCAAAAAAGTAAAATTTATTTTGTAAAAACTCAAAAAAAGCTCTAAAAATCTAAGAGAGAGAGAGAAAGAGAGAGAGAGAAAGTTAGAAAGAAAGAAAGAAAGAAAGAAAGAAAGAAAGAAAGAAAAAATTATAGAAAAGAAAGAAAGAGAGAGATAAAAGAATGGAAGGAAGAAAAAAGAAAAAGAGACAAAGTAAGGAAGGAATGAAAAAGAGAAAGGAAGAAGGGAAGGAAGGAAGGAAGGAAGGAAGAAAAGAAAGAAAGAAAGAAAGAAAGAAAGAAAGAAAGAAAGAAAGAAAGAAAGAAAGGAAGGAAGAAAGAAAGGAAGGAAGGAAGAAAAAAGAAAAAAGAAATAATGAGAAAAAAGTATGGAAGGAAGAAAAAGAGAAAGGAAGGAAAGAAGGAAGGAAAGAAAGAAAGAAAAAAACAGAAAGAAAAAAAGATAGAAAGGGAAGAAGAAAGGGAAGGAAGAAAGGGAAGGAAGAAAGAAAGAAAAGAAAAAAAGGGAAGGAAGAAAGAAAGAAAGAAAGAAAGAAAGAAAGAAAGAAAGAAAGAAAGAAAGAAAGAAAGAGGAAAGAAAGAAAGGTAAGAAAAAGGGGAAGGAAGAAAGATAGAAAGGAAGGAAGAAAGAAAGGAAGGAAGAAGCAAGAAAGGAATAAAGAATGTAAGTAAGAAACTTAATTTATGGAAAATTTAGGGTTCTTTTGTACTATTTTTTTAAAGCGGTATTAGAAGAGCGTTGTATAATTATTAGGAGTTTTTTTTTTTTTTTGGATTTTTGTGTATGTTTAGTGTTTTGTAAACATTTTAGAGAGTTTTTTTGGAAGCCTTTATGTTTATATTTTAGGTTTTTACTATTTGTGTGTGTGTGTGTATGTTCTTGAATATATTTTTTTTTTAATTTTAGTTTTTTTGGTAGTTTAAGGATTATAGGATTGCTGTCAGTGATGACCCATGAGTTTTATTCCAGCACTTTAGAGACAGAGGTCTTGGATTTCCAAGTTCACGGTCAGTCTACAGAGTGAGTTCCAGACAGCCAAGGATACACAGAGAAACCGTGTCTCCAAAAACTAACTAACTAACTAACTAAGTAACTAACTAACTAACTAACTAACTAACTAACTAAATAAATAAATAAATAAATAAATAAATAAATAAATAAGTAAGGAAAGAAAGAAAGAGAGAAAGAAAGAAAGAAAGAAAGAAAGAAAGAAAGAAAGAAAGAAAGTAAGAAAAAAAACTCGGGGGTAGCGGGGAGGGAAGACATTCAGGGTCATTCTTGGATTCTTGAATGTGTATATATATATATTTGGAACTATAGAGGTTTTTTTTTTTTTTTTTTTTTTTTTTTTTCGGGTTTTCTTGGTGTTTTAGGACAAAGTTTTGAAAATCTTTTTCTTTAAGGTTTTTAGTATCTGTTTAGTGTTTTTTTTTCTTTATTTATTAAGAATTTTAGGATTTTTTCTTGATTTTTTGGTCCTTATTAGAGTTTAGTTCATGTTTTTAATGTTTTACTGTTTTATGATTTTGTGTGTGTGTCTCTGTGTGTGTGTTCTTGAATATTTAAAAAATAAAATAAAATTTATTTTGTAGTTTAAGAATTTTAGTGTTGCCAGTCTGTGGTGACCCATGCCTTTTATACCAGCATTTTAGAGGCAGAGGTCTTGTATTTCTGAATTCATGGTCAGGCTAGTCTACAGTGTGAGTTCCATGACAGCTAAGAATACAAAGAGAACCCCTGTCTAAAATCTTTTAAAAAATTTAAAAGAGGGAGAGAGAGAGATAGTGAGAGAGAGAGAGAGAGAGAGAGAGAGAGAGAGAGAGAGAGAGAAAGTTAGAAAGAAAGAAAAAATTACAGAAAAGAAAGAAAGAAAGAAAGAAAGAAAGAAAGAAAGAAAGAAAGAAAGAAAGAAAGAAAGAAAGAAAGAAAGAAAGAAAGAAAGAAAGAAAGGGTAGGAAGAAAGATAGAAAGGAAGAAAGGATGGAAGAAAGACTGTAAGTAAGAAACTTATTGTATGGAAATATTTGCGATCTTTTTTATTATGTTTTTTATAGTATTAGGTTTTTTATTTTTTAAGTATTCTTACAAGTCTGTTGTACAGTTTTTGTTTTTGTTTTTGATTGTTGGATTTTAGTGTATGTTTAGTTTTTTTTTTTTTAATATTTTAGAGAGTTTTTTTTGGGGGGCCTTTATGGATATATTTTAGGGTTTTACTTGTGTGTGTTCTTGAGAATTCTTCAAAAAAAAAAAATAAGGTTTTATTTTGAGGTTTAAGGATTTTAAGGTTGCCTGACAGTGGTGATCCATATCTTTTATACCAGCCTTTTGAGACAGAGGTCTTGGATTCTGAGTTCATTATCAGGCTAGTCTACACAGTGAATTTCTGGACCTCCAAGGATACATAGAGAAATGGTGTCTCCAAAAACTAAAAAAAAAAAAAAAAAGGTAATTTCTGGATTCTTCATTATGTATGTATGTATGTATGTATGTATGTATGTATGTATGTATATATATTAAATTATTAATTATAAATATTAAATTAAAATATTAAAAAAAAACTAAACATACACTAAAATCCAACAATCAAAAACAAAAACAAAAACTGTACAACAGACTTGTAAGAATACTTAAAAAATAAAAAACCTAATATATAAAATACATATACATACTCTCTCACACACACATATATATATAAGCACATACATATACACATACACGTACACATACACACACATACACATACATACATATACATACACATACATATACATATATATGTGTGTGTATATATGTATGTATGTTTGTATATATATATATATATATATATATGTGAGTGTGTGTGTGTGTGTAGTGTTTTTAGAACAGCATTTTAGAGATTTTTGGCTTTAAATGTTTTAGAATCTGTTTAGTTCTTATGGTGGGAATTTATTAAGATTTTAGGGTTTTTTTCTTGATTTTCGGTTTTTATTACGGGTTAGTTCATTTTTTTAAAGATCTGCTGTTTTACTTCTCTGTGTGTGTCTGTGTGTTCTTGATTTTTTTTGTAGTCGTTGTTGTTTTGTGTTTTTGTGTTTTTTTTGTTTGTTTTGTTTTGTTTTAATTTGTTTTGTTTTAATTTTAAGTCTTAATTTTCAGTTTTAAGAGTTTTAGTGTTTCCAGGCAATGGTGACGATGCCTTCAATCCTACACTTGGTAGGCAGAAGCAGGCAGATTTCTAAGTTGAAGGCTTGCCTGGTCTACAGAGTGATTTCCATGACTGCCAGTGTAAACACAAAGAATTCTAGTCTCCAAAACACACAAACACACACACAAAAAAAAAAAAAAAACAAGAAAGAAAGAGAGAAAGAAAGAGTGAAAGAAAGAAAGTGAAAATGTGTTTAGTTCATTTTTCAATATTTTACTGTTTTATTGATTTTGTGTGTGTGATTCTTTGCACTTAAGTATTTTTTTCTTTTAATTTTTAGGGTTATATTTTTGGGGGTTTAAAAGTTTTAGTGTTGCCACTGCATTGTTCTCCATGCCTTCAATCACACACTTGGTTAGGCACAGGCAGGTGGATTTCTGAGTTCAAGGCCAGATGGGTCTAAAGACTGATTTCCATGACTTCAAGGGTATACACTGAGAAACCAAGACTTACACAATGAAAACAAACAAACAAACAAGAAAGACAGAAGGAAAGAAAGAAAGAAAGAAAGAAAGAAAGAAAGAAAGAAAGAAAGAAAAAATGAATGAATGAATGAATGAATGAAAGAAAGAAAAAAAAGGAAGAAAGAAATAAAGAAACTTACAAACAAATAAATAAAAAAAAGAAAAAAGAAAGAAATTTATACATAAATGTATTTTATCGACATTATTGGTTTTATTTTTTTTAGAATAGGGATTTTTTTAAAAATGGTTTTTATTGTTTTTAGAAGAGTGTTTTAGAATATTGGTTTTCTTGTTTTTTTTGATTTTTGTCTTTTAGATTTTTCAGAGACTTACTGTATGTTTAGTATTTTTTAAAACTTTTTAGTTTGGTTTTTTCTTTTTTTTTTTTTTGATTTAGGTTTATATTTTATGGTTTTACTATTTGTGTCTGTATGTGTCTGTGTGTGAATGTGTTTTAATAGATTTAAAAAAATATTAAGGTTTTATTTTTCGTTTTGAGAATTTTAGGGTTGCCAGTCAGGGGTGATCCGCAAGTTTTTTCTCAACTTTTTAGCGAAAGAGGTCTTGGATTTCTGAGTTCATTGTCAGTCTAGTCTGCAAAAGGCATTCCAGGACAGCCAATGATACATAAAGAAACCCTTTCTAAAAAACTAAAAAAACAAAAAACAAAACAAACAAACAAACAAAAAAACCCAAAAAGCAAAAACAAAGAAAGGTCAGAGAGAGAAAGAAGTTAAAAAGAAAGTAACAGTGACAGAAAAGAAAGGAAGAAACAAAGAGAGAGAGAGAAAAAAAAAGAAAAAAAGGAAGTAAGGAAGAAAAAGAGAAAGGTAGAAAGGAAGGAGGAAGGAAGGAAAAAGAAAGAAAAGAAAGAACGAAAGAGAGAAAAAGAAAGAAAGAAAGAAAAAAAGAAAGAAAGAAAGACAGAAAGAAAGAAAAAAGAAAGAAACAAAGAAACAAAGAAACAAAGCAAAAAAGAAAGAAATTTTAAAATAACAGTATTTTATCGACAGTTTTGACTTCTTTTTATTTTTTTTTTAAATAGTAGGGATTTTATAAAATTGTTCTTAGTTTTTTAGAAGAGTGTTTTAGAGTTTTTTGTTGCTTTGTTTGTTTTGTTTTGTTCTGTTTTGTTTTGTTTGTTTTTGTCTTTTTAGGTTTTCAGGGTTTTAGTGTATGTCTACGATTTTTTGTTTTCTTTTTTTTTTTATTAGGTATTTTCCTCATTTACATTTCCAATGCTAACCCAAAAGTCCCCTATTCGCTACCCCACACTCCCCTACCCCCCACTCCCAATTCATGGCCCTGGCTTTCCCCTGTACTGGGGCAAATAAAGTTTGCAAGAACAATGGGGCTCTCTTTCCAGTAATGGCCAACTAGGCCATCTTTTGATACATATGCAGCTAGAGTAAGAGCTCAGGGGAACTGATTAGTTCATAATGTTGTTCCACCTATAGGGTTGCAGATCCCTTTGGCTCTTTTCCTATTTTCTCTAGCTCCTCCATTTGGGGCTCTGTGATCCATCCAATAGCTGACTGTGAGCATCCACTTCTGTGTTTGCTAGGCCCCAGTGTAGTCTCACTAGAGACAGCTATATCAGGGTCCTGTCAGCAAAATCTTGCTAGTGTATGCAATGGTGTCAGGATTTGGAAGCTAAGTATGGGATGGATCCCTGGATATGGCAGTCACTAAATGGTCCATCCATTTGTCTCAGCTCCAAACTTTGTCTCTGTAACTCCTTCCATGGATGTTTTGTTCCCAATTCTAAGAAGGGGCAAAGTATCCACAATTTGGTCTTCGTTCTTCTTGAGTTTCATGTTTTCTGCAAATTGTATCTTATATCTATGGTATTCTAAGTTTCTGGGCTAATATCCACTTATCAGTGAGAAAATATCATTTGAGTTCTTTTGTGATTGGGTTACCTCACTCAGGATAATTTCCTCCAGGTCCAACCTTTTGCCTAGGAATTTCATAAATTCATTCATTTTAATAGCTCTGTAGTACTCCATTTTGTAAATTTACCACATTTTTGGTATCCATTCCTCTATTGAGCAGCATCTGGGTTCGTTCCAGCTTCTGGCTATTATAAATAAGGCTGCTATAAACATAGTGGAGCATATTTCTTTCTTACTAGTTGGAACACCTTCTGGATATATGCCCAGAAGAGGTATTGCAGTATCCTCTGGTAGTATCATGTCCAATTTTCTAAAAACCGCCAGACTGATTTTCAGAGTGGTTGTACAAGCTTGCAATTCCAAAACAATGGAGGAGTGTTCCTTTTTCTCCACTTCCTTGCCAGCATCTGCTGTCACCTAAATTTTTGATCTCAACCATTTTGACTGGTGTGAGATGGACTCTCGGGGTTGTTTTGATTTGCTTTTCCCTGATCATTAAGGATGCTGAACATTTTTTCAGGTGCTTCTCAGCCATTCGGTATTCCTCAGGTGAGAATTCTTTGTTTAGCTCTGATCCCCATTTTTAAATGAGGTTATTTGACTTTAGTGTTGTGAAAAAATTGCCCAACTGCAGTTTCCTGCCAGGCATCAACTATACACAAACTGATTGTATGTGGGTCTAATCTATGCATAAAGACAAACATAGCTAGATAACTCTGTCTAAGTTTTGTATGAAGTATTAGCACAATTATAGGATGATTACTCTTGTAATAATCTTAATTAACAATATATGGGTGAGTAGAAAATCTTAAATTTGAAATCAAACTGCAAGCTGTCGTCGATGGAACACTGGCAGTTTTAACCATACTTTTCAAGTCTCTTTTGCAACGTTAGGATAATATCTACAAACTTGGGAAAGCAAAACCCACGTTTAAAACAATTTATCATCTTTAAAATCAATAATATTAGAAGCATTACTATCATATTAAAAAGTTTGGCTGCCAATTAATACCTATGAATATATGTAAGCTTTACTGCTTTAATAAAGAGGCATTGCTTTAAATCTTATCTTAAATTTTAGTTTTTAGAATAGAAACCAAATTCATTAATATTTAAACTAGAAATATCTTTAGAGACCCTTTCTTTTGGTCTTCCTTATGTCACATGTTAGAAGAACTCTGAAGTTGAGTTATGAAATTTAAGACTATCTGTAGCAATGTAACAATTATTAATCTTAACCAACAACTTTTGAGCTGATTGTGAAAACACACAGAACACATTTCCAATAAAAAAGCACCAAATGAAGCAGTTACTTTAGACCAATGAGAGAATATTAATTTTTGTAGCTACAATCATAGAATAAAGGGCACTTTATAATTTGTCAAACTCATTAATCTCGAACCATTTATCAGCTTTTTTTACCCTGAAACTAAGAGATTGTAGACTTGCCCTTTTTTTCTAAAAGGAACAATTATCCAGCAGGGACTCTCCTGCCATATGTCTAATTCCTGGTTGAGGCACGTGGCAGCTCTTGGCTTTGCAGTTAAAATTTTTTATACCATCTTTATTATCCAACATAAAACATAGAATATTCATTCATACAGACTGGACACAAACATACATGAATTGAACCTGAGAACAGATTGGTGCACCAGACATTAGACAACACTCAAAAGGGGCCAGAGTACTTTTGTTATGAGGCCCAGAGAGAACAAATCATGGCACTCCTGAAATTAACTGTGCTTTTTAGGACATTTTCCTCCCTCCTCATGATGCAGTTTTTTTTTTTTTTTTGGGGGGGGGGGACTGTGGCTTATCCACCTGATCATTAATTTCCTTTTTAATAAATCCTTTCTTTTCTAATGCCTAAAAATGTAACTTCTGGGAGCTATGTCTAATCGCCTAACAGTTCCTAGTCCCTGATAAACTTCACTGCTGAAACTAAGTGAATTAGCATTTGGGTTAATGCTGTTTCAACTTAGCCCATACCGACCTTCTCCGGTATGAATTTCCTTTAATTATTTTCTTCTTTTATGGAGATCCAAACCAGCAGTGCTTCTTCCAAATGTCCTCTGCCATTTCTCAGTCCTGTGTTTGTTCGCCAAATGTTGTCTCCACCCACATGACCATATGTGTGGGTTCTAGGCTGGAAAGGCACCTTAATAACCTGGAAGAGAAGAAGGGCTAAAGAGTATGAGATAAAAATGGACCTAAGACAGTCATCCTGATTAAAGCTCAATTTTACTATTCTGCACGCAGTTATGGAGCAGGGGAAGGGGGCCCAATTCCTGTCAAATAATAATCTTGGGGTCCAGTAGCAGGGTGACCACGTAACGGCTTTGGAAGAGCAAATCAGCAAGCATTAGCAGTGGGCTAGGCAGAACAATTGAGCAGCACAATCCACCACTGAGCATGCAGGTTTCAGGCTTGGGGACGGGAGACTACAGTTGTTGTTTTGTACTTGATTTTTTTCTAAAAAAAACATTAAAGGTTTTATATTTGTGATTTGATCATTTGGGATTGCCAGGCAAAGTTGGTCCATGACTTTACTCCCAGCAATTTGGAGACAAAGTTAGGTGCTTTTTTTTTTTTTTTTTTTAAAAGTAGAGTTCAGCAAGGTCTCCACAGGGAGGTAGAAGACAGACATTGATACACAGAGAAACGCAGTCTCCAAAACTCAAAGACAGAGAGACAGAGAGAGACAGAGAGAGAGAGAGGAGAGAGAGAGGAAGGGAGGGAGGGACAAAGAGAGTGAGAGAGAGAGAGAGAGAAAGAGAGAGAGAAAGACAGAGAGAGAAAAAAATCAAAAAAAAAAGAAAGAAGAAAGAAAGAAAGGAGGGAGGAAGGGAGGGAGGGAGGAAATGAGGGAGGGATGGAGGGAGGGAGAGAGGAAAGGAAGAAAGAAAGAAAGAAAGAAAGAAAGAAAGAAAGAAAGAAAGGAAGGAAGGAAGGAAGGAAGGAAGGAAGGAAGGAAGGAAGGAAGAAAGAAAGAAAGAAAGAAAGAAAGAAAGAAAGAAAGAAAGAAAGAAAGAAAGAAAGAAAGAAAGAAAGAAAGAAAGGAAGAGATTAAGTAAGAAATTTACTGTATGGAATTCTTTTGTGTTCTTTCGTATTTTTTTTATGAATATTATAGTTTTTTGAAAACGTTTTTAGAGATCCTAGATGACTGTTTCATAGTTTTTATTTTTTGGATTTTTTTGATTTTAGTTTATATTTAGTGTCTTTTAATAAGTTTTAGAGTTTTTTTTGTTTTTTTTTTTTACGGTTATATTTTAAGGTTTTACTATTTTCTATGAGTGTATATGTGTGTGTTTGTGTGTGTGTGTGTGTGTGTGTGTGTCTGTCTGTCTGTCTGACTGTCTGTCTGCCTGTCTGTCTGTTTGTCAGTTCTTGAGTATTTTTCAAAAATTTATGGTTTTATTTTGTAGTATAAAAATTTATTTTTGCCAGTGTGTGGTGACCCATCCGTTTTATCCCAGAACTTTATAGGCAGAGGTCTTGGATTTCTGAGTTAATGGTCAGACTAGTCTGCATGGTGAGTTTCAGGATAGACAGGAATACAAAGAGAATTTTTTAAGGAGGGGGGGTTTAGAATCATTTTTAGATTCTTGAATATATAAATATGAATATAAACATAAACATAACATAAACTTAAATAAATAAATATATATAATTTTAGTTTTTTTATGAGTTTTGTAGTTTTTTTTTTTCGCGTTTTAGAGATTTTTGGTGTTAAGAATTTTAGTGTATGTATACTAATTTTTTTCTTTGTTTATTAAGAATTTAGGAAATTTTTCTTGATTTTCATTCTTATTGGGCTGTATTTCATTTTCTTAGCGTTTTCCTATTTTGTGTGTTTGTGTTCTTGAATGTTTTTACAAAATATTTATGTTTATATTTTTTGGGTTTAAATGTTTTAATTTTGCCAGGGAGTGGTGATCCATGCCTTCAATCCCACACTTGGTTAGGCAGAGGCAGGTAGATTTCTGATTTCTAGGGCAGCCTGGACTACAGAGTGATTTCCATGTTGCCAGGGTATACACATTTTTTTTTTTAATGATTTTAGTGTATTTACGGATTTGGGATTTCATTTAGGCTTTATTTTACTTTATTTTGTTGCCATTTTAATGTATTTCTTTGGGTTTGGTCCTTGTCTTTATTCAGGCTTCTAGTGTATTTTTAGTGTTTTTTCTTTTTCTTTTTAATGATTTTAGTGTATTTTTGGGTTTGGGGTTTAATTTAGGTTTGATTTTACTTGACTTTTGTAGCATTTTACTGTATTGCTTAGGGTTTTGTTTTTGGTGCTGTTGTTTTTGTACTTGATTTTTTCTAAAACATTTAGGGGTTTATATTTGAGATTTCCTAGTTTTGGGTTTGCCAGGCAATGTTGACCCATTTTTTTAATCTCAGTAATTGGGAGACAGAGTTATGTGGGTTTTTTTTTGTTGTTGTTGTGGTTTTGTTTTGTTTTGTTTTGTTTTTTTTAATTAGAGTTCTTTGAGGCCTCCACATGGACCTGGAAGTCAACCAGAGATACACAAAGAAACTCAAGAGAGAGAGAGAGAGACAGAGAGAGACAGATAGAGACAGAGGGACAGAGAAACAGAGAGACAGAGAGACAGAGACACAGAGAGACAGAGGCAGAGAGAGACAGAGAGAGAAAGAGAGACAGAGAGACAGACACAGAGACAGTGAGAGAGAAATTTAGGAAGAAACAAAAAAACAAAGACAAAAAGAAAGAAGAAAGAAAAAAGAAAGAAAGAAAGAAAGAAAGAAAGAAAGAAAAAAGATGGAAGGAAGGAAGGAAAGAAGGCAGACAGACAGAGTGAAATATAAAAATGAAGAAAGTAAGAAAGAAAGAAAGAAAGAGAGAAAGAAAAAGAGAGAGAGACAAAGAAAGGGAGAAAGAAACATAGAGAGAAAGAAAGAAAGAAAGAAAGAAAGAAAGAAAGAAACAAAGAAACAAAGAAACAAAGAAACAAAGAAACAAAGAAACAAAGAAAGAAAGAAACAAAGAGAAAGAAAAAAAGAAAAAGGAAAAAAAATTAAAGAAATACTGTACATAAGAAAGTTACTCTATGGAAATTTTTGGAATTTTGAAAGCGTTTTAAGGGTTTTTAGAAGGGTCTTTTATAGTTTTTTTTTTTTGTATGAATAGTGTTTTTTTAAGATTATGGAGGTTTTTTTTTTATTTACTGTTATATTTTAGTGTTTTAGTACGTGTTTGTGTATGTGTGTGTGTGTGTTCATAAGTATTTTTAAAATTTTTAAGGTTTTATTTTCTAGATTAAAAATTTTAGGGTTTTAAGTTTGAGGTATCCCATGCTTTTTATTCAAGAACTTTAGAGGCAGAGGTCTTGGATTTCTGAGTTCATTGTCCCGCTAGTCTCGTGTAAGTTCCAGGACAGCCAGGGATACATAGAGAAACCCTGTCTACAAAAAATAAAAGAAAAAAAATATAAGAAAAAAATAAGGAATATTTTGGATTCTTAAATATGTATATATATATTTATACTTTTAAGAATTTTAGAGTTTTTTTATGGGTTTTGTAAGATTTTTAGAATAGTGTTTAAGAGATTTTTGGTTTTAAGTGTTTTAGTATATTTTTATAGTTTTTTATTTCTTTGTTTATTATGAATTTTAACAATTTTTCTTGAATTTCGGTTCTTATTAGGGTTTAGTTAATTTTTTTAATGTTTTACTGGTTTATTTGATTGTGTGTGTGTTGTGTGTGTGATTTTAAATATTTGCTTAAAAATTTATAGGGTTATTATTTGGGGGTTTAAGAGTTTTAGTGTTGCCAGGCAGTGATGATCCATGCCTTCAATCCCACATTTGGTAGGCAGAGGAAGGTGGATTTCCTAATTGAAGGCCAGCCTCATGTAAAGAGTGATTTGTAGGACCTCCAGGGTATACACAGGGAATCCCAATCTCCAAAATCCAAGCAAGAAAGATAGATAGAAAGAAAGAAAGAGAGAAAGAAAGAAAGAAAGAAAGAAAGAAAGAAAGAAAGAAAGAAAAAAGACTGAAAGAAAGAAAGAAAGAAAGAAAGAAAAAAGACTGAAAGAAAGAAAGAAAGAAAGAAAGAAAGAAAGAAAGAAAGAAAGAAAGAAAGAAAGAGAGGAAGGGAGAAAGAGAGAAAGGGAGAAAGAGAGAAAGAGACAGAGATAAAAACATCGGGAAAAAGACAGCATTTATAAAATATACAAAATTAATTAAAAATATAAAAACAAAAAATAAACAAATGTTTTAGAGATATTTCGGCTTTATGTGTATTCTTTTTAGATTTCTATGGTATTTTAAATCAATATGTAGAGTTTTTAGAATATTGATTTAGAGTTTCTTGTTTTTCAGGCTTCTAATGTGTTTTTAGTGTTTTTTTTTTTTTTTTTTTAATGATTTTAGTGCATTTAAATATTTGGGTTTGAATTTAAGCTTTAATTGACTTCAGCCTTTTCCTGGGTGATCAAATAAAATGCATGGGAGTATTTCGAAATATTTATATCTGTTGAGAAATTGAGAGAAAGTAATACAAAAAGAAACAAATAAAAAAAAAAGACGGAGAGGGTGAGAGAGAGTGATAGGAAGGAAGGAAGGAAGGAAGGAAGGAAGGAAGGAAGGAAGGAAGGAAGGAAGAAAGGAAGGAAGAGGAAGTAAGGGAGAGTGAGGAAAAGATGGAAAAATAGAAAAAAAACAAATAAAGAAAATAAATAAATTAAGAAAGAAAGAAAGAAAGAAAGAAAGAAAGAAAGAAAGAAAGAAAGAAAGAAAGAAAGAAAGAAAGAGGGAGACAAAGAGATAAAGTAAGGAAGGAAGGAGGAAAGAAAAATAAATAAAGAAAGAGAGAAAGAAAGAAAGGAAGAAAGACAGAATTTATAAAATAAATATGTAATTATTCATAAATAAATGAATAAATAAATAAATAAATAGATAGATAAATAAAAATATCTTAGGCATATTTCGGCTTCTTGAGTATTCTTTTCAGATTTCTAGGGTATTTCAAAAGTTTTGTACAGACTTTAGTATAGTGATTTAGAGTTTCTTGGTTTTAGGGCTTCTAATGTATTTTTTTGTTGTTCTATTTTGTTTTGTTTGTTATTTTTTACGACGTTAGTGTATTTTAGGGTTTCAGTTTTAATTTATGCTTTAACTGACTTCATTTTTTGAAGGATTTTATGGTATTATTATTGTTTTGTTGTTGTTGTTTTAATTTTTGTTGTTCTCTTTTTTCCAAAAAAAAATTTAGGGTTTTATATTTGGGGTTTCATTGTTTTGGTTTTACCAGGCAGTGTTGACCATGCCTTTAATTCCTACTATTGAGAGGTAGATATAAATGATTTTTTTTTTACTTAGAGTTCAGTATGGTCTCTACAGTAAGCTAGAGGACAATAAGATATACACAGAAAAACTCAATCAAAAAATTAAAAAAATTAAAAAAAAACATAGGGAGAGAGGGAGAGAGAGACAAAGAGAGAGAGAGAGACATAGAGATCAAGAGAGAGAGAGAGAGAGAGAGAGAGAGAGAGAGAGAGAGAAAGTTAGAAAGAAAAAACAAACAAACAAGAAAGAAAAAAAATGAAAGACAGGGAGTTAGAGAGGAAGGAACGAAGGAAGGAAGAAAGGAAGGAAGGAAGGAAGGAAGGAAGGAAGGAAGGAAGGAAGGAAGGAAGGAAGGAAGAAAGGAAGGAAGGAAAAAGGAAGGAAGGAAGGACGGATGGAAGGAAGGAAGGAAGGAAGGAAGGGAGGGAGGGAGGGAGGGAAGGAGGGAGGGAGGGAGGAAGAATAAAGTTAGGACAAAGGGGAGACAAAGAAAGAAAGAAAGAAAGAAAGAAAGAAAGAAAGAAAGAAAGAAAGAAAGAAAGAAAGAAAGAAAGAAAGAAAGAAAGAAATGAAGGAAGGAAGGAAGGAAGGAAGGAAGAAAGAAAGAAAGAAAGAAAGAAAGAAAGAAAGAAAGAAAGAAAGAAAGAAAGAAAGAAAGAGACAAAGAAAAAAAGAGAAGAAGAGAGAAAGAGTGGAAGAAAGAGAGAAAGAGACATAGATTAAAAATATAGCTAAAAAGACAGAATTTATAAAATATACAAAATTAATAAAAATGAACAAAAAACAAACGAATGTTTTAGGGATATTTCGGCTTCATGTGAATTCTTTTTAGATTTCTATGGTATTTTAAAAGGTTTTGTAGGTTTTGTAGAGTTTTTAGAAAAGTGATTTAGAGTTTCTTTTTTTTCAGGCTTCTATTGTATTTTTAGTGTTTTTTTTATGATTTTAGTGCATTTAAATGTTTGGGTTTTAATTTAAGGTTTAATTGACTTCCGCCTTTTCCTGGGTGATCAGATAAAATGCATGGGATTATTTCGAACGAAGGAAGGAAGAAAGGAAGGAAGGAAGGAAGGAATGAAGGAAGGAAGAAAGGAAGGAAAGAAGGAAGGATGAAGGAAGGAAGGAAAGAAGGAAGAGAGGAAGGAAGGAAGAGTGAGGAAAAGATAGAAAAATTCAAAAAACAAATAAAGACAAGAAATAAAGAAAGAGGGAGACAAAGATGTAAAGTAGAAAGGAAGGAGGAAAGCAAAGAAAGAAAGAAAGAGAAAGAAAGAAAGAAAGGAAGGAAGGAAGGAAGGAAGGAAGGAAGGAAGGAAGAAAGAAAGAAAGAAAGAAAGAAAGAAAGAAAGAAAGAAAGAAAGAAAGAAAGAAAGAAAGAAAGGAAGGAAGGAAGGAAGGAAGGGAAAAAGAGAAAGAGATAGATAAAAACATAGTTAAAAAGACAGAATTCATAAAATATACAAAATTAATTAAAAATCAATGAACAAACAAACAAATGTTTTAGGGATATTTTGTCTTCATGTGTATTCTTTTTAGATTTCTACGGTATTTTAAAAAAAAATTTGTTGGGTTCTTAGAAAAGTGATTTAGCGTTTCTATTTTTTCAGGCTTCTATTGTATTTTTTTTTATTTTTATTGAATTTAATGTATTTAAATGTTTGGGTTTTAATTTAAGCTTTAATTGACTTCAGCCTTTTCCAGGGTGATCAGATGAAATGCATGGGATTATTTCAAAATAGTTATATCTGTTGAGAAATTGAGAGAAAGTAATAAAAAAGGAACAAACAAAGAAAAAGAAAAAAAAGACGGAGAGAGTGAGAAATTGTGATAGGAAGGAAGGAAGGAAAGAAGGAAGGAAGGAAGGATGGAAGGAAAGAAGGAAGAGAGGAAGGAAGGGAGAGTGAGGAAAAGGTAGAAAAATAGGAAAAAACAAATAAAGACAAAAAATAAAGAAAGAGCAAGACAGAGAGATAAAGTAAGGAAGGAAGAAGTAAAGGGAAACAAAGAAAGAAAGAAAGAAAGAAAGAAAGAAAGAAAGAAAGAAAGAAAGAAAGAAAGAAAGAAAGAAAGAAAGAGAGAGAAAGAAAGAAAAAACAAAGAAAGGAAGGAAGGAAGGAAGATAGAAAAAAGGAAGAAAGATAGAAAGACAGAATGTAAAAAATAAATAAGTAATTATAAATAAATAAATAAATAAATAAATAAATAAATAAATAAATAAATAAATAATTCGGATTCTTGTGTATTCTTTTCTGATTTCTAGGGTATTTCAAAGTTTTGTAGAGTCTTTAGTGATTTAGAGTTTCTTGGATTTCAAGCTTGTAGTGTACTTTTATTGTCTTTTATTATTATTTTTTAATGTTGTTAGTGTATTTTAGTGTTTCAGTTTAAATGAATACTTTAATTAACATTTTTACCATTTTAGTATATTTATTATGGTTTTGTTGTTGTTCTAATTCTTGTTGTAATTTTTGTTGTTTCTTTTTTTCCAAAAATATTAGGGTTTTATAATTGTATTTTCATTGTTTTGATTTTGCCAGTCAGTGTTGACCATGCCTTTAATTCCAGCTCTTGAGAGGCAGATGTAAGTGATTTTTTTTTTATTTAGAGTTCAGCATGATATCTACAGGAATCTGGAGGACAGTAAGAGATACACAGAAAATCCCAATCTAAAAAACTAAAAATAAGAGAGAGAGAAAGGAGAGAGACAGAGAGAGACAGAGAGAAAGTAATACACACACACACACACACACTCTTTCTCACACACACACACACACACACACACACAGATAAACAAAAAAAAACAAGGAATGAAAAAGAAAAAAGAAAGAGAGGGAGAGAGAATGGAAGGCAGGATGGTAGGAAGGAAGGAAGGAAAGAAGGAAGGAACGAAGGAAGGAACAAAGGAAGGAAGAAAGGATGGAAGAGAGAGAGAAAGAAAGAAAAAAAGAAAGAAAGAAAAAAGAAAGATAGAAAAAGAGAGAGAGATAGGAAGGGATAAAGATAGTAAGATTCAGAAATAGAAACTTAGGGAGAAAGAGATAATTTAAAAAATATACAAAATTTATTTAAAATAAATGAATGAATGAATGAATGAATAAACAAACAAACAAATAAATAAATAAACAAATAAGTGAATAAATAAGCAAGCAATCATTTTAGGGATATTTCGACTTCATGTGTATTCATTTTAGATTCCTATGGTATTTTAAAAGAATTTGTAGAATTTTTAGAAAAGTGATTTAGAGTTTCTTCTTTTTCAAGCTTCTATTGCATTTTTAGTGTTTTCTATATTTTTTTAAAAAATGATTTTATTGTATTTAAGTGTTTGATATTTAATTTAAGCTTTAATTGACTTCAGCCGTTACCTGGTGATCAGATAGGATCTATGCGACCATTTAGAAATATTTATATCTGTTGAGAGATTTAGAGAAAGTAATACAGAAAGAAACAAAGAAATAAAGAAATGAATGAAAGAGGAAGAGAGTAAGAGAGAGTGAGAGGAAGGAAGGAAAGAAGGAAGGAAGGAAGGATTGAAGCAATGATGAAGGAAGAAAGAAAGAAGGAAGGAAGGAGACGAGAGTGAGAAAATGATAGAAAAAAAAGAAAAAAATATAAAGAGAGACAGAGAGATAAATTTAGGAAAAGTAAAGAAAGAAAGATAGAGAGAAAGAAAGAAAGAAAGAAAGAAAGAAAGAAAGAAAGAAAGAAAGAAAGAAAGAAAGGAAAGAAAGGAAGGAAGAAAATAGAAAGAAAAGAAGAAAGATAGAAAGCCAGAATGTATAAAATAAATAAGTAATTATAAATAAATAAATAATTAAATATATAGATAAATAAATATATAAATAAATGAATAAAAAAATAAATGAATAAATAAATGAATAAATAAATAAATAAATAAATAAATAAATAAATATTTTAGGCATATTTTGGATTCTTGTGTACTCTTTTCTGATTTCTAGGGTATTTCAAAATCTTGTAGAATCTTTAGTGATTTAGAGTTTCTTGGATTTCAAGCTTGTTGTGTACTTTTATTGTTTTTCATTATTATTTTTTAATGATGTTAGTGGATTTTAGTGTTTCAGTTTTAATGAATACCTTAATTAACTTTTTTTTACCATTTTAGTATATTTATTATGGTTTTGTTGTTCTATTCTTGTTTTATTTTTTGTTGTTTCTTTTTTTTTCCAAAAATATTAGGGTTTTATATTTGTGTTTTCATTGTTTTGGTTTTGCCAGTAAGTGTTGACCATGCCTTTAATTCCAGCTATTAAGAGGCAAATGTAAGTGATTTTTTTTTTTTTTTTATTTAGAGTTCAGCATGATCTCTACAGGAATCTGGAGGACTGTAAGAGATACACAGAAAATCCCAATCGAAAAACTCAAAAAAATAAAAAATAAATAAACAGAGGAAGTGAGAGAGAGGAGAGATTTTTTTAGTTGGCAGCTAGTATGGTCTTCAGAATAAATTTCAGAACAGTGAGGGATACACAGAGAAACCCACTCTCCAAGAAATTACAAATAGATCAAAGAAAGAAACAGAGGGAGGGAGAGAGAGAGAGAGAGAGAGAGAGAGAGAGAGACAGAGAGACAGACAGAAAGACAGACAGACTGACAGACAGACAGACAGAGAGAGAGAGAGAGAGACAGAGAGAGACAGAGAGAGATAAAGGGGGAGAGGAATAAGAAAGAAAGAGAGAGAGAGAGAGTGAGGAAGAGAGAGAAGGAGGGATGAAGGGGTGAGGGATGAAGGAAGGATCAAAGGAACTAAGGAATGAAGGAAAGAAAAAAGAAAAAAGGAAGAAAAAAAGAATTGTGATACAGGGTCATTTTTGGTCTCATGTGCACTTTTTTTTTTATTTTTAGAGGTTTTATTTAAGATTTTGAACTGTTTTTAAAGGATGTTTCAGAGAGTTTTTTTGTTTTCAGAATTCTAGTGTATTTTTCATATTTTTTGTTGTTTTTTTTTTTTAATTTTTAGTGTTTTGTAATTTTCAGGTTTCATTTAGACTTCAAGAATTTATTCATTTTAATATTTCATTGTTTTCTTTATGTTCTTTTTTTGTGGGTGTATTCTTGAATATTTATTTAAAAATTGTTGGTTTTTATTTTGGTGGTGCATAATTTTAGAGTTGGCAGGCAATGGCTGCCCCTTTCATAAAAATGCTAGCCCTAAGGTGAACTGGTAGGGTATCTTTTATTTGGAGGCTATCCTGGTCTTGAGATTGATCTCCCATAGAGCCAGGGATAAACAAAGAAACCCATTTTTTAAAAATTAAAAATATAGAAAATGAAAGGGAGAGAGAGAGAGAGAGAGACAGAGACAGAGACAGAGACAGAGAGACAGAGACAGAGAGAAAAAATAAATAGATAGATACATAGAGAGAGAGATTGAGAAAGAGAGATGGAAAAGGAAAAAAGAGGGAAGGACGGAAGGAAGGAAGGAAGAAGAAAAAGAAAGAAAGAAAGAAAGAAAGAAAGAAAGAAAGAAAGAAAGAAAGAAAGAAAGAAAGAAAGAAAGAAAGGAAGAAAGAAAGAAAGAAAGGGAGAAAGAAAGATAAAGAAAGGATAGTTCTTTAAGTTCTTTAACTTCATTTGATTTCCCGGATTTTTAGAAGAGTGCTTTTGAGGGTTTTTTGTTTTCAGATGTCCAGTGTATTTTTTTTTCTAGTTTTTAAAATAATTTTACTGTGTTTTAAGTAATGGGAGTATTATTTTCTCTTCA
The DNA here is from genome assembly GCF_978045245.1 of Mus caroli. Taxonomy (NCBI): domain Eukaryota; kingdom Metazoa; phylum Chordata; class Mammalia; order Rodentia; family Muridae; genus Mus; species Mus caroli. The sequence goes on from NW_028227277.1 coordinate 6,226,867, forward strand.
GCAATTTATTTTTTATTTATTATTATTTTTTTTATTTTAATTCACATTGGGATTGTGTGTGTGTGTTCTTGAATATTTATTTAAAATTTGTGGGATTTAACTTTGGTTTTTCATGGTTTTAACGTTGCCAGCTAATGAGGGCCATTGCCTATAAAACCTAGCCCTAGGGATGAACAACTAAGGGATTTTTAAGATGGAGGCTAGTTTATTGCATGGAGTCACACCCAGGATGGCCAGACAAGACAGAGAAAGTCATTCTCCAAAATTCAAAAAGAAAGAAAAAGACAGAGAGAGAGGGGGGGGGGGGAGGAAGGAAGAAGAAGGAAAGAAAGAAGGTAGGAAGAAAGGAAGAAATTAAGAAAGGAAGAAAGCAAGAAAGCAAAAAAGCATGAAAGGAAGAAAAGAAGAAAGAAAGAGAGAGAGAAAGAAAAATCGAATAAATAAATAAATAAATAAACAAATAAACAAATAAATAAATAAACAAATAAACAAAAAACTTTTTGGACATTTTGGTCTAACTGTGTTTTTTTTTTTGTTTTTGTTTTTGTTTTGCTTGTTTGTTTATTAGTTTTTACAATATTATTTTTTCATAAGGGTTTTGTAGGATTTGTTGAAGCGGCTTTTAGAGTTTTTGTTTGTTTGTTTGTTTGTTTGTTTGTTTATTGTTTTGGGGTTTTTGTTTTTGATTTTGTTGTATTTATTGTATTGTATCTATTTTGTTGTATTTTGTTGTATTTTTAGTTGGAGGCAAGCCTGGTCTTGAGATTGATCTCCCAGAGAGCCAGGAATAAAGAGAGAAACCCAGTTTTAAAATTAAAAAGTATAGAAAATGAAAAGGAGAGAGAGAGAGAGAGAGAGAGAGAGAGAGAGAGAGAGAGAGAGAGAGAAAGAGAAAGATAAATACATAGATACATACATAGAGAGAGAGAGTGAGAGAGAGAGAAGGAAAAGGAAAAAAGACAGAAGAAAGGAAGGAAATAAGGAAGGAAGGAAGGAAGGAAGGAAGGAAGGGGAAGGAAGGAAGGAAGGAAGGAAGGGGAAGGAAGGAAGGAAGGAAGGAAGAAAAAGAAAGAAAAAAGAAAGAAAGAAAGAAAGAAAGAAAGAAAGAAAGGAAGGAAGGAAGGAAGGAAGAAAGAAAGAAAGAAAGAAAGAAAGAAAGAAAGAAAGAAAGAAAGAAAGAAAGAAAGAAAGAAAGAAAGAAAGAAAGAAAGAAAGGAAGAAAGGAAGAAAGAAAGAAATTACTTTATGGACATTTTGGACTAACTGGTTTTTTTTGTTTGTTTGTTTTGTTTTGTTATGTTTTTTTTTTTTTACAATGTTATTGTTTTTTATAAATTTGTTGTAGGGTATGTTGAAGCAGCTTTTAGAGGGTTTTTTTTTTTTTTTTTTTTGGTTTTCAATATTTTAGTTGGTTTTTTTTTGGATTTTTTTTTTTTTTTTTTTAAGATTCTAGGGTGTTTTAATGTTTTGGGGTTTTTTTAATTTTTTTTTTTAGAGTTTTTAATTTCAATTTTTTTTAGGTTTATTTGTTTGTGTTTGTGTGTGTGTGTCGATGTCTGTGTGTGTGTATTTTAGAGGCTGTTTTCTTTTAAATTTAAGATTTTTTTTTTCAAAGTTTCAGTATTTTAGGAATGTCAGGAAGGGGTGGCCCTTGCCTTTAATCTCAGTAATTGGGAGTCAGAGGTATTAGGTTTCTGAGTTCCAGGCCAGTATTTTCTATAGATTGTTTTCCAGTACAGAGAGAGAAACACAGAGAAACCCAATCTCCAAAAAGTCAAAAAAACAAAAACCAAGAAAAACCAACTAACCAAACAAACAAACCAAAAAATAAAAAAAAACCAAAAAAACCAAAAAACAATTTTTGAGTCAGTTTTGAGTTCTTGTTTATTTTTGAGGTTTTTAGAAATTTAGTGTTTTTCTTAAGGGTTTTAAGAAGAGTGTTTTAGAGGTTTCGTTTTCAGTAGTTGTGTATTTAAGTGTTCTTTTTCTGTTTTTCCTTTTTGGGTTTTGTTGTTGCTGTTGTTGTTTGTTGTTGTTGTTTTTGTTTGTTTGTTTCTTTGTTTTTTTTAAGGATACTCTGGTTTTTTTAAGGTTTTAGATTTTTTTTTTTTTTTTTTTAGGCTTTAATTTTTTTTTTTTTCATTGTGTGTTAGGATTTTTGTTTTTTTAGGTTATTTTTTTACGTTTTGTGTGTTTGTGTGTGTGTGTGTGTGTGTGTGTGTGTGTGTGTTTGTGTGTGTATTTGTGTGTGTTTCAAGACAGAGTATCCCTATATATACCTGGCTGTCCTGGAATACACTCTGTAGACCAGGCTGGCCTCGAACACAGAAACCTGCCTGCCTCTGCCTCCCAAGTGCTGTGATCAAAGGCGTGTGACACCAAACCCGGCATTTATGTGTCTTCATATGTATGTGTGTGTGTGTTGTGCGTGATGTGTGTTTGATGTTTTTTTAAAAATAAATATTAAGGTTTTATAATTGGAGTTTATGAGTTTTACGGTTGCCAGGAAGTGGTGGCCCTTGCCTTAAATCTCAGTAATTGTGAGGTGGAGGTAGTCACTTTTTGAGTTCGAGGCCAGCCTAGTCTACAGAAGGAGATCTAGGACAGACAGGGATACACAGAGAAACCAATCTCCAAAAAGTCAAAAAAAAAAAGAAAGAAAGAAAGAAAGAAAGAAAGAAAGAAAGAAAGAAAGAAAAGAGAGAGAGAAAGGAAATAAGGAAGGAAGAAGGAAAGAAAGGAAGGAAGGAAGAAAGGTAGGAAGAAAGGTAGGAAGAAAGGAGGTAATTAAGAAAGGAAGAAAGCAAGAAAGAAAGGAAGAAAATAAGAAAGAAAGAAAAAAGAAAGAAAAAAGAAAGAAAGAAAAAAAAGAGAGAAAGAAAGAAAGAAAGAAAGAAAGAAAGAAAGAAAGAAAGAAAGAAAGAAAGAAAGAAAGAAAGAAAGAAAGAAAGAAAGCAAGAAAGGTATTAGGAACATTTTGCCTTGTGTATTTTTTTTAGTTGACTATAGGTTTTCGTAAGGTTTTTTAGAGTTTTTTGAAGAGTGTTTTAGAGGTTTTGTTTTGTTTTGTTTTGTTTTGTTTTGTTTTGTTTTGTTTTGGTTTGGTTTGGTTTGGTTTGGTTTGGTTTGGTTTGGTTTGGTTTGGTTTATAGGCTTCCTGTGTATTTTTAGTGTTTTTTTCTTGTTTTTGTTTTTTGTTTGTTTGTCTGTTGTTGTTGTTGTTTTTATAAGGGTCTTAGTGTATTTTATGGTTCAGTGGTTTAATTTAGGCTTTATTTTCCTTTTTAGCTTTTTAGTGTATTTCTTAATATTTTTATCGTTGTTCTTGTTGTTGATCTTGATTTAAAATTTTTTTTTTTATGTTTGAGGTTTAATTGTTTTAGGGTTGCCAGACTGTGGTGGTCCTTGCCTTGAATCCCAGAACTTGGGATGCAGAGGCAGGTAGATTTTTTATTTCAAGGTCAGCCTGGTTTACAGATTGTTCTCAACAAAATCCAGGGATATACTGAGAAATCTATTCCTCAAACCCCCTCCCACAAAACAAAGAAAAAAAAAGAAGAAAAAGGAAGAAAGAAAGAAAGAAAGAAAGAAAGAAAGAAAGAAAGAAAGAGAGAGAGAGAGAGAGAGAGAGAGAGAGAGAGAGACAGACAGACAGACAGACAGACAGACAGACAGACAGACAGACAGACAGACAGACAGACAGACAGACAGACATTCAGACAGACAATCAGACAGACAGACAGACAGAGAAACTGTCTATTGTAGAAGAGGATTGGAATGCAAGTGGCCAGTCATCTGAATCTTCCTTAGCTAAAATTGCTGGGAGAGGTTTCCTGCCCTTGCTATCCTATAAGGAAGAACAGAGCCCAGTTACTAATCTCACCCAGCCCAAGGGCAGGGCTGCAAAGCATGAATTACATGATACTCTTGATTCTTAAGCAAACGGATATATCTCGAGGATATCATCCTGAGTGAGGTAACCCAATCACAAACAAGTCACTTGATATCCAATCACTGATAAATGGATATTATCCCAGAAACCTAGAATACCCAAGATACAATTTGCAGAAGAAAGTTTTTAAGAAGAAAGGATAGTGAATTATCCTCTCAAAGCTTTCTGCTTGAGACAGATCTTGGGGCAAGAACTCTGTCCTTCAGATGATCTTTAGAATCCTCCCCTAGTACTCTCTTCCTACCTTCATCTTTTCTGTATTTTCTCAAAATAAAAGACTGTGGATACAGAATATTGATTCTAACTTGGAGATTTACCTTTAAATGAAAGCTGGAGTTTATTTTGTTATACAGGAATGAATGGAGTTGTTATTGAACCTGGAGGCCTTTTTATTGTCTGAAATTGAGTGGAAAATCATAAGGCTTGTGCAAGATTTCATCTAAGAGGAGAAAAAGAGCAGACTCCCACAAAATGGGCTTGGCTAGGCCCAGAGAACACAGTTTTCCTAATCCGATCTTGCTCATTGAACATGCGAACTACTTAACTACCTTTCATGTCGCAAATCCTCGTTTGCTCACATATTGTGCAGTTGGTTCTTTTCTTCTTCAATCCAGCATTCTACAGAAATGCTATGCGTAATTTTGATCTTGTGTTACAATTGCTTATATTGTCTATTATCGTAATATTTTATATTATGCCCCTTATGCCATTTCCAAAGGCTGAACTGATCTTTAAAGACTTATAAACCTCAGTTTGCTATTCTTTTGCTTCGCTTGCTCTGTAGTCTTATTAAACAATTGCTTATTCAAATCTGAGGCATTTTTTTCTATAAGGTAGTGATTATGAAAATGTGGTCTTTCTTTCTTTCTTACAACAAAGCATTGCTAGTCTTCTCATTCAAAGCTGCCAGCACAAATCTCTGCCCTTTAGCCAAAGATAGCTCATGGGCTTTAGACACTCTTGATATTTTTGTTGTTGTTGTTGTTGTTGTTCCATTTCTGTCATTGTTCACAGAGTCATCTCAAGGATTTAGGATATTTTAGGATCCCTAAAATAATGCTTGTATGCACTAGGTCATGTTTGGTATTAATATTCTCAGTTCTAATTATTCTGGTTCTTGGTAATTAAGAAATGTGAGTTTAAAACTGAGCCACCGGGATGTTGCAGAAAGAACTCCTCAAGGGTGGCCTTACCTCCACCCTTAATCTTTAGGGTCCTCATTTCCAATTGCTTTCAGTAAAGAGCCTGATGAGCACAGGTCTCTCGGCAGCTTTCCCAGTGTAGGATGACCTGTCAGTTGCCACACCACATTCACTGACATTAAATATATTATTCCTAAAGAACTTTTAGCATCATTCAACATCATGCTTTATATCAAAAGCTTTAG
>NW_028227277.1:6237205-6242205 GCF_978045245.1 Mus caroli
AGGTATACTAGAACTGCCCTAGTAAACCATGCTGGCCTTGAACTAAGAAATCAAGTACTTCTTCCTCTCAAGTTCTGTGATTTAAGGCATGGGCCACCACTGCCTGGCAACCCTAAAACACTTAAATCCAACAATAAAAGCTAAAATTAAAAAAAAAATCAAAAACTATAAAATCAAAACAAAAATCCCTAAAAGTAAAAGATAGAACACTAACAAAAATTGAAAAAAAACACAAAACCCTAAAACACCCTAAAAAACTTACAAATAAATCATAAAAAACATTAAAAATACACTAAAATACGAAAAACCAAAAAAAAAAAAACCCTCTAAGATACTCTTATAAAAAAAAACCTACAAAACACTTTACAAAAAACAGTAAAATTCTAAAAAAAAAAACAAACAACAAAAAAAGGCAAAAATGTCCATTAACTATTTTTCTCTTTTCTTTTTCTTTCTTTCTTTCTTTCTTTCTTTCTTTCTTTCTTTCTTTCTTTCTTTCTTTTGTTCTTTCTTTCTTTCTTTCTTTTGTTCTTTCTTTCTTTCGTTCGTTCTTTCTTTCTTTCATTCTTTCTTTCTTTCGTCATTTCTTTCTTTCGTCAGTTCTTTCTTTCTTTCTTTCTTTCTGTCTTTCTTTCTTTCTTTCTTTCTTTCTTTCTTTCTTTCTTTCTTTCTTTCTTTCCTTTTTTCTTATTTTTTTTCAGATTTTGGAGACTGGGTTTCTATGTGTATCCCTACCTCTATTGGACCTGCCTCTGTAAACCAGGCTGGCCTTGAAGTGAGAAATCCAATACTTTTTCCTCTCAAAGTGCTGGGATTTAAGGCATGGGCCACCACTTCCTGCCTACCCTAAAACTCTTAACTCCAATAAAACCTTAAAATTAAAAAATAATAATATTCTAAAACTCTAAAAAAAAAAAAAACCAAAAAATAAAAGATAGAACCCTAAAAAAGAAATGAAAAAACCAAAACACTGAAACACCCTAAAACACTTTTAAAAAAATCAGAAAAAACACTAATAATACACTAAAATACTCAAAAAAAAAAAAAAACCCTATAAGATACTGTTATAAAATACCCTACAAAACCCTTTACAAAAAAAAAAAAAATGAAATTCTAAAAAATAAGAAAAAAAAAAGAAAAAAAAATACAGAAAGGACAAAATGTCCTTTAAGTTATTTTTTCTTTTCTTCCTTCCTTCCTTCCTTCCTTCCTTCCTTCCTTCCTTCCTTCCTTCCTTTCTTTCTTTCTTTCTTTCTTCCTTTTTTTCTTTCTTTCTTTCTTTCTTCCTTCCTTCCTTCCTTCTTTCTTTCTTTCTTTCTTTCTTTCTTTCTTTCTTTCTTTCTTTCTTTCTTTCTTTTCTCATTTTATTTCATTTTATTTTATTTCATTTGTTTTTTGTGTTTTTCTAGAATGGGTTTCCCTCTGTATCTCTACCTTTCCTGGAGCTCCCTCTTTATATCAGGCTGGCCTCAAACTCAGAAATCTGCTTGCTTCTGCCTCCCATTTGCTGGGATTAAATGCAAGGGCCATCACTGCCTGGCGACCCTAAGGCATGATCCACAATTTCCTAGCAAACGCAAAACAATTAAATACCAAATATAAAACCTCAAAATAAAAACAAACAAACAAACAAAAAACAACAAAACAAAAACCTGAGAAATAAAGCAAAATGTTAAAAAAATAAAATAAAATTAAGCCTAAATAAATCACCAAAACCCTAAAACTCACTATAATCCTTAAAAAACAAGAAAAAACAACAACAACAACAACAACAAAACACTTAAACTACACTAGAAGTCTGAAAACCAAATAAATCTAAAACTTCTTCTAAAAACCTACAAAACCCTTAAAAAAAACCTATATATATATATATATCTCAACCCTAAAATGACCCTTAAGCTATTTTTTTGGTTTAATTTATTTTGTTTTTGGAACCTGTTTCTCTGTATTGTTCTGGCTATACTGGAACTCACTCTTTAGACCAGGCTGGCCTAGAACTTACAAATCTACCTACCTCTGCCTCCCAAGGGCTTGGAATAAAGGCATGACCCACCACTGACTGTCAAAGCTAAAACACTTTACACCTGAAAAAAAAAAAAAAGACAATAAAAACAATAAACGAAAATCCTGAAACCAAAAAAAAACAAACAATAAATCCATAAACCTAAGATACCAAGAAAAAAAAAAAGGAAAATCAAATAAAACTCACCAATAGTCTTCTAAACACCTTCTAAACACCCTATTAACACTTAAAAAGAACCTAAATTGCTACAAAAATACCAAGGAGCCTAAAATTTCACTATGTCTTTCTCTTTCTTTCTTTCTTTCTTTCTTTCTTTCTTTCTTTCTTTCTTTCTTTCTTTCCTTCTGTTTCTCTCTTTTTCTTTCTTTATTTCTTTTTTCCTTCTTTATTAATATCTTTCCTTTATTTCCTTTATTTTTTTTTTTTTTTTAATTTTTGGTGAATGGGTTTCTCTGTGTACTTCTGGCTGTCCTGGAATTCACTCTGTAGACCTTGCTGCATTCAACCTCAACAAACTCCAACACACACACACACACACACACACACACATACACACCTGGTAACCATAAAACAATGAAACACCAATATTAAAACCCTAAAATTAAAAATATATATATAAATTCAAGCAAAAAACCAAAAACTCTTCTAAAAACCCTACAATTCCTTAAAAAAACAAAACAAAACAAAAAACCTAAAATTCTAAAGAAAATACACCAAAAGCTAAAAAATGTCCCTAAAATTCTTTTCATTCTTTCTTCCTTACTTTATATATATATATATATATTTTTTTTGAGATTGGGTTCCTCGGTGTATCCTTGGCTATACCCAAACCCTGAACTCCCCTCAATAAGAACCCTAAATATTTGAAAAAAATAATCTTAAAACCCTAAATAAGTACATGAAACCCTAAAAAGAACAATAAGCCCCTTTAAAAACCCTCAAAATTCTTTCAAAATACTCAAAAATCCTAAAAAAAAAGACCAAAAAAGCCCATAAAGCTTTAAAAAAGGTACTGAAACCATTAAAAAAAAATCCTTCAAGACTTAAAAAAAAATAAAATAAAATAAGAAAGACCTTTAAAAAAACCTGAAAAGACAATAAAAACCTAAAAAAGAAAACCTTGATGTTTTTAAAAAATCAACAAAAACCCTTAAAAAAAACTATAAAATTATATAAAAAAAACTAAAAGAAACTAAAACCCCAACAAAATATCCCAAAATTCCAATACACCAAAAAACCCTACAAATAACCAGAAAACCTTAAACCCTAAAAAACAAAAAACATCAGCAAAAAACACAAAAAAAACATAAATACTTTAAAAAATAATAATAATAAAACCTAAAACATTCCTAAAATCCTTTAAAAACACTAAAGAACCCTAAAATACCTTAAAAATGTAGAAGAAATCAAGAAACATCAAAAAAAAAAAAAAAAGAAAGAAAACCCAGAAAAAACTTAGGTTCTTTAAACAAACACTAAATGATCCCTAAAAAGCTAAAAACAAAAACAAAAAGAATCAAAATAAAACAAAGCAAAACAAAACAAAAAACCAAAAAAAAACCAAAAAACCCTAAAATAATTTTTTTTTTTTTTGTTTTTTTGAGACTGTTTCTTTTTGAAGCTCTAGCATTCCTGGAACTCACTCTCAAGACCAGGCTGGCCTCAAACTCAGAAATCTGCCTGCTTCTGCCTCCCCAGTGCTGGGATTAAATGCAGGGGCCATCACTGCCCAGCGACCCTAAAATACTTAATAAACACTTTTAAAAACAAAAACTACAATTCTAAAAAAAATAATAATAATAAAAAAAAATAAAGCAAGAATTCTAATAAGACCCCAAAAATTCTAAAACACTAAAAATTGCCCTAAAATTCAACAAAAACTCAAGAACGCTAAAAAGACCTCAAAAAGTATAAAACCATAAAAAAAAAAAACCTATGGCATTTAAAAAATTGCCGAAAACACTGAGAAAAATCCTAAAATCATCTTTTATAGGAAAGAATCCTTAAGAAAATAAAATAAAAGCATAAAATGAAATAAAAATAAAATCCTTAATAAAAACATTTTAAAAACGTAAAAAAATCCTCAAAAATTTTAATTTTTTAAAAAATCTTTAAACAACCTAAAATAATAATAAAACATCTCTAGAACCCTAAAAGACATGAAAAACCCTTAACCCTAAAAAAAAAAAACATATAATGTTAAAAAACGATCCTTCTAGAAACCTATAAAGCTGTAAATCTAAAGCTCAAAAATCTAAAAAAAAAAAAAAAAAAAAAAAAAATTAGAAAACAAAATAAAAGAACCCTAAATTACTAAAACACCCTAAAATCCTTTATAAAAAACTTTAAAAAGCCCTAAAACACTAAAAACAACAACAACAAAAAATCAACTCTGAAAAAATCAAGAACTCTAAAAAGATTGTGCCAGAATTCCTAAAACCATAAAAATCCCAAATTTAAAACAAAAAAACCTAAAAATACATCAAAACCCTGAAACTCTAGAAAAACACTAAATTCCTATTTAAAAAAAAACAAAACAAAACTATAAAACCTTAAAATTCTAAATGAAATCTTGAAAACCTAAAAAGAATCCTAAATCCCTAAAAGAAGAAAAAAAAAAAAAAAAAAAAACCTTAAAAGTATTGTTAAAAAAAAAAACCTCAAAGAAACTAAAAACCCTAAAACTCTAAAACAGAAATAGAACCTGAAACCATTAAAATAAAACCAAACAAACAAACAAAAAAATAAATAAAAAATAAAAAATCCTTTGTAAAAAACCTAAAAAGACACTAAAAACATAAAAGTATACAAAGAAAACCTCGAAGCTTTAAAAAATCATATAAATGTAAATATACATACACCTACACCTACATCTACATCTACACCTACACCTACACCTACACATACACATATATTAGTTTTTTAGAACAGTGTTTTAGAGATTTTAGGCATTAAGTGTTTTAGTATATGTATAGTG
>NW_028227277.1:6244705-6392205 GCF_978045245.1 Mus caroli
GGATCCATACACCAGACTAACTCGGGAATGGAATATTAATATATGGGTTAGAGAGAACACTAGACTCTTGGAGGAGAGTTTCCATGAAACTCTCAGCCGCGTTAGTGGCTTCTAGGCCTCTAGGCATGTCAAGCTGACTCGACCTGAGTATGTGACAGACATGCCTTGAGGAAGGACCATCCATTGGAAGTGAGGCAAAGGCCCTATTCAATTAACTACTGGAAGGGTAAATGCAAAGCATTTACAATCTTCAGGATGGGGAGGAATGGAAAAGAACCAAACTTTTATATCAATCACAAATTTTACATATCCCCTGGAAATAGCCACTGGATAGGGAATACTAGGTTTTAAGACCCCCATGGGGACCATAGTCTTATTAAATTCTCTAAAATCTTGTAACATCCTCCATTTACCATTTCATATTCTTATAACAAATGAGTGTTCCAAGGCGAAGAGGATGTTTCAATGTGTACAGCTATCAATATTTCCTACACTAACTCTATGGCTGCTGACAATTTATCTGCAGGAAGGGGCCAATGGTCAAGTCAGACAGGGGTATCATCTTTCCATGTAATCTTATCTGCCTGAGGAGCAGGGAGAGCAATGTTCCTTATGAAAAATGGGAGTCATAACCTAAACCTGATTGATCTATTGGGGGTGGCCTTTATTGGTGCAGGCATCCCTTGGCTATTTTTACCCAGTCTGTGTCCATGGAGTTAACCCGCAGTATGCATTTGTTAGGTAATGACTCCATTGGTACTGCACATAAAGACTCTCATTTGAGAAAGAATGTCTCTTCTCCATAAATTAATGGGCAGACCAGGGACAACATAAGGCTGAATAGAACCAGAATCTCCTTCATCATCTTCCCATGTCAATAACTCTGAACTCTGAAGAGTATTCCTTGATTGTCCAATTCCCTGTAAGTGAGTTAAAGAGTCCTTTAATGGCCAAGTAGCAGGCCAGGCACTTTGTAAAATCATAGGAGAATCTGCACCTGAGTCTAAAAGGCCCTCAATGCTCTTGCCATTTATCTTAAGGCAGAGTGTAGGGCAATCTTTGGAAATTGCTTGTACCCAATACAGATCTGATGACCCTGGCTGTGAAGAACCATGATGTGTGCCCATTGCTGGATCGGAAGTATCTAAAGGTAGAGGCAAGGCTTGTGCTAAACGTTGCCCTTTGATACAGAAATTGGTCTTTGAGAGGCACTAACTAAAATTTTAATTTCTCCAGTGTAGTAATTATCTACTACTGAGGGATGGACAGTAAGTCCTTTCAAAGTGGCAGAAGCACGCCCTAATATATAATAATAATAATATTAATAATAATAATAATAATAATAATAATAATAATAATAATAATAATAAGTATCAGGTGAAGGAGGGCCATAGACCCCATAGGGAGGATATAAACGCCATGCTCAGGTGTTAAATTTGCACTGGTGGCAGAACACAAGTTCAGTCCTGCTCTGCCCATGATGGCTCTGGAGAGACCAGTGGCTGATTTGTCTGCTGGCTGTACACCGTGTCTGGGAGAAATGCGATGGTTTTTGGGACTTGGTCTGTCCCCCATATCCATTTCCCTGAACGGGAGGCAGGGGATTCCCAGATGCATCTGTCTGAGCTCTGCAAGTGTTTACCCAATGCTGGCCGTTTTTGCAGCGTGGACAAAGAAAATAAGGCCATGTAGGCCGAAAAGAATGGTCAGTAGGTTGTGCTGGAGTACCATTAAGGGAGGGCACAGTGGGACACTTTCATGCAAATTGTCCAGGCTGGCTACACTTAAAAAAACTAGTTTGTAGGCCAGCATGCTGAAGAGCCTTGCCAATTGCCATAAGAGGTTGAAGAGCTGCACCCATTGCAAGATTGACTGTCTTGGACATCTTGTAAGGGAACACAACAAAGATGAATCATCTCATTAAGATCTTTGTCTCTAATCTTACCAGGCAGGACTGCCTTACAGGCCTAATTAGCATTCTCAAAAGCCAGTTGTTTTACAAGATTATTGTCTGCATCTGAAAGGAAATAAAACTTGAGATCTGTGATTCATGTAATGTATGTCAAATAGCCCAAAGTGTTGTTTGTGAGCTTTGAAACCTGGGGCTGAGAACATAGCAGAACAGACCAGGACATGCAAAGGCAGGCCCATCACCACCCTATCTCCCCCACCCCTCTCTGAACTCTGGCTGCTGATGTTTAAATGGACCAATCATGTGAAACCGTGCCAATTCCTCCCCCAGTGTTGCGTTCCGCCCGCGGTCCACAACAGGAACGGTTCACTGAGAATGGCAGTTCCCTGCAAAGAGAGGAATCTAGACGGGGCGGAAGAAACAATGGAGTCAAGACAACATTCTGATCAAGACTCAATTTAATATTTCCAGACACTCAGTTTATAAAGGAAGGGGGAGGGAACCCAATTTCCCGCCAAGTAACTCAGGGTCCAGTAGCAGGACGAACACGTGTGTGCCTCCAGGCAGCAGAGGGCAGGTTCCAGCAGTGGGCGTGGCAGGACGAATGAGCCGGTAGCTCCACCCTTGAGCAGGCAGGTTCCAGGCTGGGGGGAAGGGAGGCCACATTTCCCCCCATTAGATAACAAAACAAAAATAAAAAAGGGGGTGGCCTGTGGCAGAAATATTATCTACGTTCAATAGTTCTGCCTGAGTTCCTAGGGCTAAAGAAAAAACCTATTTCCGTGGGATTCCCTAACTATTCTAATGGTAAACTGTATCTGGCTGAGACTGTCTTAAAAGCACTGACTGAAATACCAGCACTGGGCTGTAGGCTCTGACTTTATAATGCTAATTAGTGCTGAATAGGTAGCTACCTGTTTGCCTTTTAAGTAGGGCGTTGGAACCCTGGCTGAGTTTAGCTAAACAATTTTAGAATAACACTGAACTGATAATTATCCACAATTTTGGGTGACAGGCAGGGGAACAGTGAGAAGAGATTAAGACTGGCTGGCTCCTAGTACAAGGCCAATTGGCTTTTTTATTTTTTGGGTGGGAGGCAGTGAAGGGCCTGCTCTTACAACAGCAAGGTCTCCAATCTCTCTCCCCCCTATTAATTAAGTTTAAATAGGCAATGCTTAACAGAGGTGATCAAATGATTTTCTCATCCGTAGATGAGTGGGCCTTAACCTTGACTTGGGTGGACATTAGCCTGATTCCTCCCGTGAGCATTGTAACGACTCACATCTGTGGCTCTTGGTATCTTTTAGGGAGGGGAGGCAGAGCCTTAAGTATTTTTAGTTTTTAGCTGGAGTCAGATACCAACCTCTTTCAAATCAGGTGTGTCGCACAGGGAACTCAGAAACGGTCAAACTGGACCTTCCCTCCGCAGTAATCTCCTGCGCCAAGCGGTACCCATACCGTATTCATATGATTATGAATCAGTATCGCAATTCTGAGTTATTGCGAGGTCTCTATATGAGACTTGTCAACCTCAGATTTAGCAAGGCCTAGACAAGAATTATGTCAGTATTAACACCATTAATTTTGGTTAAAATAGGAGCTGAAAGTCTTTCCTCTTCATCCCTGTTATTCCCAGTAGCCTGAGGAACTAAGGACACCTTGCAGTAACAGCAAGGGTGAAAAGCCAGAGGCCAGCTAAGGGACTAAGCCTATATCTATCAAAATAAGAACTAATCTTTGTAAATATATATGAAATTTCTACTTCCCTAGCTCTCCTGGTAAATCTAAATCTTATCTTAGACTGAAAAGCCACATGCTGGGATGTCCCTGGAAGGGAGATTAGCAGAACCACCTGTTTGCTCTTAGGGGCGGGGCGGAGAACCGGAGAATGTAGATTGACCTGCTTGAGAGAAGGAAGAATACTAAACAATTAGAGTGTAGTAATGTAAATTTTCTGTTTGGAGAAGTCAAGGTACTTTATTTAGATGCAAATTGTAAAGCTAAAGTTAATCTCCGACCTCTTGTAGGGGAATTGGCTCAGAGGAAACAGTGTTTTTTGAGAGCTTCCACTCCCAGCTCAAGAGGAATTTTAGTCTTTAGAATGATACTTACGAGGAGAGACAGAATCTGTGTTTACCTGACGAATTAATCTCTCTGGTAGCCACCGTGCTTCATCTTCATCTCGTGAAAAAACACAAACCGAGCCTCTTCCCAAGATTAGAACTGGATCTGGACCCTTCCATTTATTAGTCAGGGCGTCCTTCCATTTTACCAATGCATAAGAATTAGAAGTAACTGGGTGCCAGTGGCGTTCCGCTGCAGACTGACCTTTAATGTCAGTTTGCAAAAAGTTTAGGACAAATAAGGTAAAGGCAAGGTGAGCCTTTGGTGACCTTGGGGCAAATGCTCTGAATTAACTTTGCTAGGTAATTTAGAATATAGGAATCTCTAATAATTGAACTGAATATTAGACCAGTCTAAGATTGAGTTAGAATGGCTGGTCACACTGAAGAAGAGTGAAAAATCATTATGACTCTATTAAATGACTAATTTTACTAAGTCTGAATATACAGTCTCTGATGTACTATTGTCATAAAGTTAAAAGGCTAGAAGCTAGTCCAAACTGGAAAAATGACAAGCAAGGATGGATCTAAAACATGAATTTAATCTTTTAGTCCTTTTAATCAGGACACTGAGTTAACTTACCTGTCAGCTCAGCACACGAATTACCAATATGCTTCTGTAGAGTTCTGTGGAGAGAACCTGTTTTTCTCTTTCCTAATAAGGTAGCTGTTTTAGGATCAATTTTTTTTTTTAATATTTTTATTACATATTTTCCTCAATTACGTTTCCAATGCTATCCCAAAAGTCCCTAGGATCAATTTATAAGCCAATAAGTAGATCCTTTTAAGATACTAAAAAACATTTATTAAATTTGACATTTTAATCTCAATTTTTGAAAATAAAGGTATGTTTTAAATAGTGTGCATGGAAATGCACTAAATAGTATATATGGGGATACAATTTCTCTCTTTTGTCTTTTAAGAGGTTAAAGTTTAAAATTTTACAATATCTAACCTTTTGAATTAATAACTTTTTGGACAAAACATTTTAAATATTTGGCTGTAAAGGGGCAGTGACTAATTGCACTTTCAATTATTTTTCTTAAGGAACGGTTGTAACTAGAAGGCTAGAAAAGTTATTAAGAGTCACACGTGCATAATTTATTTATTTATTAACTAAAAGTATGTATAAGCAATTGTAAATCTGAGAATTAATAGTATCTGAGGGACGAACAATTTTAAGTAATTATGAGCTCAGAGATATAGCATTGACTATCAATATATAAATTAAGGTTTGATTGTTCAGCATTTTAAAACACCATCTACAGCACACAACCAGATTATTTGTGCTGGAATAGGGGCAACTGTGTGCCTTAAGACTCCGCCCCACAGCAGCTAGTTGGGCCCACGTGGGCTAACGATTGGCTGGGAGGATGAGAAAAATGACTTTACAATAATGTTTTTTCTGGCCAAAGAATTGTCTTGGGCACAACTAATTTTCAATTACCAATTAACAACAATTATAAAAGCTTTCTTTATTTTTTGTAAAACCTTTTGCAGCAAATCAAAACACCAAATAACAAAAGGATACTGTCTCTGAATCTTTTGGGTGAGAGCAAGGATTTAAGGTAAACTTCCCTTGAGAAGCATTAGTTAATAAAATACTTTCCACTTAGGAAACAATATATACTGAAAGATTAAAACTTTTGGCTTCTTGTAAAGAAGCAGAAACAATAAACATTTTTCTTACATAATGTAAAGCTATATTAGCCATACATAGAGGCAAAATTTTCTAGTGATTACCAGTTTACTAGAAGCAAAAATCTTTGAATTTAAGCATTATTTTAAACATCTGAATAGATCTGTAACACTGTTAAAAAGAAATTTTCTTGAACACAGGGAAAAACTTTTTTAGGCATTGTTTGCAAAACAAAAGGCCACAAGCCGCTCTGGGGCTGCCCAGAGCCCTGTATTGACTCAAAGGTAAAATACTTTTTAATCTGAGCATCAATCTTAAATTTGCAATCAAACTGCAAGCTGCAGTCAATGGAACAATGGCAGTTTTAACCATAATTTTTAAGTTTTTGTGCAAGGTTAGGATAATACCTACAACTTTGGGAAAGCAAAACCTATGTTTAAAACAATTTATCACTGTTAAAATCAATATTAGAAGCATTACTATCATATTACGAAGTTTGAATATCAATTAATACCTATGAATACCTATTAAAGCAAGCTTTAACGCTTTAATAAAGAGGCATTGCTTTATATCTTATCTTAAATTTTACTATTTAGGATAGGAACCACATTAATCATTATCTAAACTAGAAATATCTTAAGAGACTCAGCCTCTGAAGCTTAATCTCAAACTTTAACTCGCTTCAGGGCCTCACCAACTTTTTCCCAGGTTCCACAATCTATCCTTTCTTCTTCTTTGAACCATGGACAACAGCTATCTATCTTATCTAAAAGATTTCTTACTAATTGTACTTCAAGCCTTACTCCTTTTTCCTTAAGCAACTCCTGAAAACTAAACACAATCGCCTGATCCATGATTTTGAACCCTTCTTTCTTCCACCTAAGCAGTTTTCTAAAAAACTGCGGCACACCGCCTGTCTCCGTATCTAGTTCCGATTTACGAACTGCTGACCCCAAGCAAAACCAGTGTTGGGTCAGCACTGCTTAAAACTTGTTCGTATCCTACCGCATCCCCAGCAACACTCTACAAAACTGAATTTTTTTTAGGCTAGCGCTAGCATGTGTACCTGTCCGTTGCTCCGATGCTCCTCCGATACGAAGATTCTTTTCTTTCTTGTGGAGCTCCACACAGCAGTCGTTTCTCTTAACATCCCTCTGCCATTCTTCAGGTCCCTGTTCGGGCGCCAACTGTTGCGGCCCGCCCGCGGTCCACAACACGAACGGTTCACTGAGAATGGCAGTTCCCTGCAAAGAGAGGAATCTAGACGGGGCGGAAGAAACAATGGAGTCAAGACAACATTCTGATAAAGACTCAATTTAATATTTCCAGACACTCAGTTTATAAAGGAAGGGGAAGGGAACCCAATTTCCCGCCAAGTAACTCAGGGTCCAGTAGCAGGACGAACACGTGTGTGCCTCCAGGCAGCAGAGGGCAGGTTCCAGCAGTGGGCGTGGCAGGACGAATGAGCCGGTAGCTCCACCCTTGAGCAGGCAGGTTCCAGGCTGGGGGGAAGGGAGGCCACACCCCAGCCCCACTCCTTTTCTATAAAAACCCCTAGCTTCCAAGCCTCGTGGTCAAATCAACTGTCTCCTGTGTGAGATAAGTTTCGACCTGGAGCTCCACCATTAAAATACCTCGTGTTGTTACATCAAGGCGTTGTGTTCTATTCGTGATTCTTGGGTGCACGCCGAATCTGGAGTTGAGTGGGGGTTTCCCCACTAGGTTCTTTCATTTGGAGGTACCAAAGAGATCTGCTTGACACCCAGGAACCCCGAAGGACCCCTTGGAGGTACGTTTGTTTGTGTGAGTCTTGTTATGTTGTCTGTTGTCTAAGTGTCTAAGTGTGGCACTGCTGAATTTGTGTCTTAGTTTTTCAGTTCTGAGATTGTGGGTTTGAGCCCCACCTGTGTTACCAGTTCTGGTATTCTGTATTCTGGCAGCTGCCACTGAGGACCATAAGGACCCTAGTGGCTGTGGGAAGAGGACGGTCTATTTCCCCACAGGCTGCACCCCTGGAAGACATTCCGAGGGAGACCATGGAGTGCCCAGGGTACGGAACAGTCAGGAGGACCTGGCTTTTGCCTGGCAGAGTGAAGAAGAGTGAGTGCTCTTCCTGCCAGAGGAGTGGACGCGGAAGCCCACTCCCTCAGAGGTAGCATTTGGCTGGTTGTATAAGTCCAGACTCGGACGGGTGTGTTTGGATGTCTTAGTGTTTTCTGTCTCTGTCATTGTGTTGTGTTTATTCTTATTCTTCACTATGGGACAGACTGTGTCTACTTCTTTATCTTTGACTAAGGACCATTGAATGGACGTTAGGGCTAGAGGACGAAATTTGTCAGTAACAGTGAAGAAAAAGCCATAGATGACTTTCTATTCCTCGGAATGGCCTGTTTTTGGAGTAGGTTGGCCAGCAGAAGGAACTTTTTACTTACCCACCATAAGGGCTGTGAAGGCTATTGTTTTTCAGGAGGGGCCAGGGTCGTATCCAGAGCAGCAACCGTACATCACAGTATGGGAGGACTTGGCTCGCTACCCATCCCCATGGGTTCGCCCATTCCTCCGACCTCTCCGCCCTGGCACCAAGATTCTAGCCATCTGAGAAAATGGTGAGAAAGAGAAACCAAAACCACTGCGCAGGGGAGATTTTGATCGCAGCACACCAGTGATGAATCCCCCCAAGATCTATCCAGAGATTGAAGAAACCCCTGAGTGGCCTGACACCCCTCAACCCCCACCATATGCTCCCCAGCCCCAATCTTCAGCTCTCTCGGGACCCCTGCCTCAGGCCCCTGCCGGAGGAGGGGGTCCCTCCACAGGAACAAGGAGCCGGAAAGGAGTCACCCCTGAGGGGCCTGAGGATTCAACCTCGGTGATTGGGGCCACGGGACAAAAAATGTATCCATGGACCACATCCCAAGTAGTAGACATAGGGCGAACTCGAGTAACTCACTTGTTTCTAGTCATTCCAGAGTGTCCTATGCCTTTATTGGGGAGAGACTTACTAACCAAGTTAAAAGCACAAATAACTTTCACCTCTCATCGACCAGAGGTTTTCTGGGGAATAAAAGTGCCCCAGAATCTAGAGTTGTCTTTACAACTAGGAGGGGAATATCGACTTTACCAAAATAAAGTAAAGCCCCATGAGAGATTACAGGACTGGTTGAATCAATACCCTCAGGCATGGGCAGAGACGGGAGGAGTGGGGATGACAAAACTGGTCCCCCCCATGGTGATTGAACTTAAGTCCAGGGCCACCCCTATAGGGGTCCGACAATATCCCATGTTCAGAGAAGCTCAAGAGGGTATATGCCCCCAAATCAACAAACTGCTGCAACAAGGCATCTTGGTCCCATGCAAATCCCCTTGGAACACTCCTTTACTTTCAGTAAAAAAACCAGGGACCAGTGAATACCGTCCAGTCAAGGACCTTAGAGAAGTCAATAAGAGAGTTCAGGACATATACCCCACGGTGCCAAATCCATATAACCTCCTCAGCACCTTGCCACCTGGTCGGACATGATACACAGTCCTGGATCTTAAAGACGCTTTTTTCTGTTTGAGGTTACACACCAACAACCAGCCCTTGTTCGCTTTCGAATGGTGAGACTCTGAGAGTGGACACGCCGGACAGCTCACATGGACGAGGCTGCCTCAGGGATTCAAGAACTCACCCACTTTGTTCGATGAAGCCCTACACCGAGATCTTGCTCTTTTCCGAGCCAATAACCCACAGGTGACTCTTCTGCAATATGTAGATGACCTGCTCCTAGCTGCAGAAACACGCAAGGACTGTGAAATTGGAACCCATAACCTCCTGGGCGAGTTAGGTAAGCTGGGCTATTAGGCCTCTGCTAAAAAGGCTCAGTTATGCCAGATAGAAGTGACCTACCTAGGATATGTCCTGAGAGATGGACAACGGTGGCTCACAGAAGCCAGAAATCAAGCTGTTATGCAGATCCAGGCCCCAACCACTGCTTGCCAGGTAAGATAGTTCCTGGGGACTGCCGGGTTTTGCAGACTCTGGATTCCGGATTTGCCTCACTGGCAGCTCCCTTGTATCCACTAACCAAAGAGAAAGGGGAATTCACCTGGACCAGGGGACATCAGCTAGCCTTTGAAACTCTCAAAAAGGCACTGTTGCAGGCTCCAGCATTGGCCCTGCCAGATTTAAACAAACCTTTCACTCTATACATTGATGAATGAAATGGAGTGGCAAGGGGAGTCCTTACCCGGGTTTTGGGACCATGGAAGTGCCCGGTAGCCTACTTATCAAAGAAACTGGACTCTGTGGCCAGTGGATGGCCCTCCTGCCTGCAAGCGATAGCAGCCACGGCTATGCTATTAAGAGATGCTGACAAACTGACTATGGGCCAGAATGTTACCATAGTGGCCCCACACTCTCTTGAGAGCATCATCAGGCAACCGCTGGACTGCTGGATGACCAATGCCTGAATGACGCTTTACCAGAGTCTATTGCTGACAGAGCAAGTAAGTTTCGCACCCCCAGCCATTCTCAACACTGCCTCCTTACTACCTGAGGCTGACGAGACCCCTGCACATAAGTTGAAGAAATACTGGCAGAAGAGCCTGGAATCTGGCCAGAACTCACAGACCAACCTTGGCCAGGGGCGATGACTTGGTTCACGGACAGAAGCAGCTTTGTAGTAGAAGGTAAGCAGAGGGCTGGGGCAGCAGTAGTGGATGGAAATTCTGTCATATGGGCCAGCAGCCTACCGGATGGTACATCAGCTCAAAAAGGGGAACTAATTGCACTAATTCAAGCCTTAAGGTGGCAGAAGGAAGGACTCTTAATGTCTATACCGACAGCCGGTATGCTTTTGCCACGACTCATAGTCACGGAGCAATATACCGACACCATGGACTGCTGACGTCTGCCAGCAAAGATATCAAAAATAAAGAAGAAATTCTCAGCTTATTAGAAGCTGTTCATCTGCCCCGTTGGGTGGCAATTATCCATTGCCCAGGACACCAGAAGGGAACTGGGCCCGTTGAAAAGGGAAATCAAATGGCAGACCAAGAAGCTAAAAAAGCAGCCCAAGGGCCAATGACTGATTATGAGAACCCAACAGCCCGCTGCTGAGGAAATAAATAAAAGAACCCTCACAGAAGAAGAGGGGCGAGATTACTTAGCTAACATAGATCATCTGACTCATTTAGGAACTAAAAAAATACTAAAATTGGTTAGTAAGTCCCCCTATTACATTCCTGGATTAAAGAGAATTGTGGAGGAGATAATAAAAAACTTCCTTGCTTGTGCACTTACCAATGCTGAGTCTAGCAAGCTCCAGGAAAGAAAACAACTGCGAGTAGACAGGCCTGGAGCCTACTGGGAAACTGACTTCACTGAGGTGAAACCAACTATGTATGGAAATAAATATCTCCTAGTTTTTATAGACACCTTCTCGGGATGAGTTGAAGAGTTCCCCAACAAGAAAGAAATGGCTAATGTAGTGGTCAAGAAGATACTTGAAGAAATCCTTCCCCGCTTTGGGATACCTAAGGTAATGGGGTCAGACAACGGACCTGCCTTCGTCTCCCAGGCAAGTCAGGGATTGGCCAGGCAACTGGGGACAAATTGGAAATTACATTGTGCATACAGACTCCAGAGTTCAGGACAGGTAGAGAGGATGAACAGAACGCTAAAGAAGACTCTGAATAAAATAGCCTTAGAATCCAGCGGAAGTGATTAGACAGCCGTTCTCCCTTATGCCTTGTTCAGGGTTCGGAATACACCTGGACCCCTTGACCTAACTCCATTTAAGTTAATGTATGGGGCGTCGCCACCCATTTTTATGACTGTAGGGGATAGGAATCGCCCAGATGTGTCTTTCTCTCCTTCTTCTAGTATTTTGGCTCGATTAAAAGCTCTCGAAATAGTAAGAAATGAGGTCTGGGAACAGCTAAAAGAAACCAATATTGCTGGTGACACACAGGTGCTGCACCAGTTTGAAGTAGGAAATGCAGTCCTGGTGAGGAGACACCAAGCGGGAAACCCAGATCCGAGGTGGAAGGGACCCTACTTGGTGCTACTGACAATGCCCACCGTGATCAAATTGGAAGGAATCCCCACTTGGGTCCTTGCATTCCACGTCAAGAGAGCACCCCCTGGAGTCAGCCATGATGAGTGGACTTTGGAGAAGACTACTAACCCTTTTAAGTTGTGCCTGCTTTGTAGGAGTGATCCCAATGGACTTCAACCCCCACAGTCCTGTTCAACAAACGTGGGAGGTACTCAATGAGGGGGGTAGGGCTGTATGGACAATCGCCAAGGTACACCCTCTGTGGACTTGGTGGCCTGATCTTTTCCCTGACATCTGTAAGTTGGCTATAGGAGCCCCTACTGGATGGGACTTGGAGGGGTACTCTGACATTCAGAGGGCACCTTTAACACCCCGTCCGTACGTAGAAAAACATTTGAGAGACCCATGGGGTGGTTGCTCTAACCAAAGGGATAGAAGTATGCTTCAAACCCATCCCTTCTTTGTCTGTCCCGGGTCCCACCAAAGTCAATCCCTTAATCCAACATGTGGAGGTAAGGCTGACTTCTTTTGCAAGAGCTGGGGTTGCGAGACTTCAGGTACAGCCCACTGGAAGCCCTCCTCAAGCTGGGACTATATTAGAGTAACAGCCAACTATTCCCTAGCGTCTTATACACCTGGAGGATTTGACCTAGATGAGTGTACTGACTGATGCCATCCACGCCGTGTCACCTTTACTGAACCAGGGAAAAGAGCTCTGGGATGGACAAAAGGGTATACCTGGGGTCTTAGGATTTACAAGGAAAGATATGATGAGGGATTATTGTTCACTATCAGATTAAAAATAGAGACCCCCTACAATCCTTTAGGCCCCCCAACCAAGTCCACACCCTTCACCCATACTATTACTCAGCGTACTCCATTGATTGCAGACCCCCTTAGTATGGCTGCTATCACCTAACCTCCCACTCCTCAGGTACCTCTAACTATTACCACGGCGATTCCTTCAACAAGACAGAGGATGTTTAACCTAGTGAGAGGAGCTGTTTATGCCCTTAATAGAACTGATCCAAGGGCTACTGAGGACTGCTGGCTATCCCTGTCCTTGGATCCGCCTTATTATGAAGAAATTGCCTTCAATGGAGATTTCAACAGAATCAGCAGCCATACTTCCTGCTCTTGGGGAACAGGACAAAAACTGACCCTGACTGATGTATCTGTGAGGAGTCCAGGTCTCTGTATAGGCACCCCACCTTCCACTCACAAACACCTATGCAGACAAATTCAGTCCATGTCCAGAACGGAAGCTAATTATTATCTTGTATCTTCCCCGGTTGGATGGTGGGTTTGCAATACAGGACTTACTCCCTGTGTATCAACTAAGGTTTTTAATTCAACTCATGATTTTTGTGTCATGATCTAGCTGTTACCCCACATATATTATCACCCTGCATCCAGTTTAGAAGAAAGCTATGCTGGCCCGTGGTCGAAAAGAGAACCAATTACTTTAACCCTGGCTGCATTCATGGGAATAGGTATGGCAGTAGGAGTGGGGACAGAAGTGTCAGTTTTGATAGAAGGAAGACAGGTTAATTCAGTCTTTGAGGGATGCTGTCAATGAAGACCTAATGGCAATAGAGAAGTCCATTGATGCTTTAGAAAAATCTTTGACCTCCCTGTCTGAGGTAGTTTTGTACAACAGGAGAGGCCTTGATTTGTTGTTCCTAAAAGAAGGAGGACTGTGTGCCGCCCTTAAAGAAGAGTGTTGCTTCTATGCAGATCATACAGGAAGAGTTAGAGACTCTATGCAGAAACTGAAAGATTAGAGTGAAGGAAACGGGAATGGAATGCTCAAAGTGGGTGGTTTGAGATGTGGTTTGAATTATGACCATCTAGGATAACTTCTTTGATTTCCGCTGTAGCTGGACCAATCCTTATGATATGCTTACCTTTAGTTTTTGGCCCCTGTATAATAAATAGAGGAATGGCTTTCATCCAGAGTAGAATTGATACAGTAAAACTCATGGTTCTTCAGAGACAATATCAACATATAGTTCAGGTAAATGAAGAGTTAGGGGACACCAATCTCTAAAATTCTATGATTAGAATTAGTCTAAACAGAAGAAGAGGGGAATGAAAGGAAATAAAACTTGAGACCTGTGATTCATGTAATGTATGTCAAATAGCCCAAAGTGTTGTTTGTGAGCTTTGAAACCTGGGGCTGAGAACATAGCAGAACAGACCAGGACATGCCCGGGCAGGCCCATTGCCTCCCTATCTCCCACCCCTCTGACCTCAGGCTGCTGATGTTTAAATGGACCAATCATGTGAAACCGAGCCAATTCCTCCCCCCGCCCCACTCTTTTTCTATAATAACCCCTAGCTTCCAAGCCTCGTGGTCTAATTCACTGTCTCCTGTGTGAGATGCGTTTCTACCCGGAGCTCCGCCATTAAAATACCTCGTGTTTTTACATCAAGTCTTTGTGTTCTATTTGTGATTCTTGGGTGCATGCTGAATCGGGAGTTGAGTGGGGGTTTCCCCACTAGGTTCTTTCACATCCTCATGACCTAAGGTCCTTTTTGCAGCCTCAAGCAAATTACTAACACATTCACTAAAGTCTTCTTGGGTTCCTTGAATGATTTTTAGTTAAAGGGGAAATAATGGAACCTTTCATAGGAATAGCATGCCAAGTTCCCAATGCTGTGTTAGCAGTTTGAGCCAAGAGACCCACTGGGCAATTTCTGCCTGGCCTTAGCCAAATATTTTTCTTGACCAGAAAGCTTTTCCAAGGTCCAGCCAGTCCAAGCACTAGAGGGTTTTTCTGATTAGCTACTGCAATGGACTGGCACCTATTGAGGAAATCAACCCTCCATGAGAAAAACTATCCTCGAGTTAACACAGTTTAAATATCTTTGATCCAATCACTACTTTCGCTTCTAGGAGCGAAAGCATATAAGGGGCAGATGGACCATAAGTTCTAACTGCAGAGTTACGCTCTTTTAAGTCTTTAAAACTTAGCCTACAAAGCTCTGTCTGTTGAATAGGGACAGTTAATTCTTCTTGATTTCTACTTCATTATCACTCTCATAATCTTCTCCACCCTCGCTGTTAGTGTCTACAGAGAAATCGGCATGGGGCACTTCTAAAGGCCCTATTTCTGCAGAAGGAGATTTGGCACTGGTGGCTGGGGCTGCTCCTCTGCCATAGAAGTGGGCAGGTCACAGCTAGCAGTTCTCTTGGAGAGAGTGATTACAAGGAAAGCCAATGTTTTGTTTTTTTATGGCTCACTCAGCTTTCTTTTTTATGCCTCCTGAGACTGCGGCTGGAGGAGGAACCAGGATAGTCTGTTTTAAGCAATTTTAGAGTGAAGCTAGCTCTTTAGAAAGGCGAGCATACTGCTGCTGTAGCTTTAGTACATCTTGTAATCCTGCTACCTGAGACACCAGCTTATCCTTAGCAGCAATGAGAATAGAAACCTTTAAACCTGACCCCATGGTGCAGAAGCACTAATAGGCAGCAGATAGGGAGGGGCACTGCAGGGAGGGTCTGAAGCAAGACAGCAGCTCAGGTTTACTGGCCGAACTACCTCTTTCTCTAAAGTGTCTGAGTCCTCTGAAATTAAAGGGCTTTAAGCCAAATATTTTTTAAAGACTGGATTGATCAGTGGTGGATTGCCCAGGGCGGGCTGCTCAGACAAAGTGGTTACCTGGACATGTGGATAAAGAGCAGCCTGTGGGACTTCAGACCTGTCTGCAGCTTTTGGAGGCTTTGAAGTAGGGAGGGAGCCCTCTAAAGCTTCCTGAGACAAGGGATAGAGGCAATATTCTGCAACTGACAAAAGGTGCTGTTTCTCTGGATCATCAGCTGCATTTTATACCAAATCACGGAATAAACTCCAATAAGTAAATAAATTCTCAGGGACAGCATCACATCAAGGCCCTGCTTTGCCAAAATTTCATTTAGTCCTCTACCTACTCTTCTCCATTTCTTACAATGTATTTCTGCTCCAACTATAATAAACATGGACATGCCTGGTCTATGAAAACAAACAAAAAGTTTATCAAATCTTACTTTTTAACTCTAACTCCTCTTTCCATGAGAGCTGTCTTTAAGCAAATTATAAAGGCTGCTTCCTTTGATAGTTTGTTTCCCAGTTCCTGGAGTGGAGATGAATCAACTCACCAAGGACTTTTCTCTCTTCTATGAGCAGTGGAAGGGGTCCTTCACTACTTCTAAATTCTTGGGGTCAGGACAAACTTCTCTGGAACCTGCACTGGAAGGAAATAAGATCCAAAACTCGCCCTCACATTGGGTGCCCCTTATCCAGTCCCATAGGGTTCAGTTATTCATGGGTGTGAGTGGTACTGCAAACCTGGGAGGAAATGGGATTGGAAGGGGAAGAAAAGCTAGAAACCAAGCAGAGGGTCCTATTAAGTCTCCATTTATTAGGCTGATGTGTCTGGTTTTAAAGCATACATCCCGGGGAATAGGAAGGGGTCGAGGGGGAATTTAACAAAGAACAAAGAAATACCCTATAAGAAGCCAAAAAACCCTAAATTATTTTTTTTAACTTTCAAAAATCTAAAAAAAACCCTAAAACTCTAAAAGAAAAAAATCTGAAAGTCTAA
Organism: Mus caroli; assembly: GCF_978045245.1. Taxonomy (NCBI): domain Eukaryota; kingdom Metazoa; phylum Chordata; class Mammalia; order Rodentia; family Muridae; genus Mus; species Mus caroli. The sequence goes on from NW_028227277.1 coordinate 6,261,008, forward strand.
AAAATCCGTAAAACCCTAAAAATAACCCTAAAGTCTTTTTTTAAAAATTCAAAAACATTACAAAACCCTAATTTTTTTTAAAGTCCTAAAAAACTAAAAAACCAAAAAAAAACAAACAAACAAAAAACAAAACAAATACCAAAACAAAAACTTGCAGGAGATTTTAAAACACTAAAAAAAAAAAAAAAAAAAAAAAAATACAAAAAAAAAAAAAAAAAAAAAAACAAACAAAAAAACCCCCTAAATTTCTAAAATAAAATAAAATAAAATAAAATAAAATAAAATAAAATAAAATAAAATAAAATAAAATAAAAACTTAGGACCCAAAAACCCAAAAACAATACTCAAAAACAAAACACTATAACCTTCAAATAAACATATGTTTATGTTATATATATACATATATAAACATTACAATGAACCTAAAACCCTAAAATAAACAAGTAAACCCTAATTTCTAAAAAAAAAAAAAACCCTACATTTCTAAAAAAAATAATAATAAAATAAATAACTAAATAAATACAATAAAATAAAATCTTCGGAACCAGAAACGCAAAACCAATACTCAAAAACAATAATCTATAACCTTTAAATAAACATATATATATATATATATATATATATATATATATATATATATATATATATATATATATATATATATATAAAACATTACAATGTACATTAAACCCTAAAATAAACCAGGAAACCCTAATCCCTAAAATGAAACAAACGACAAAAACAAGAGAAACACAAAATAAAAACACACAATTACAACCCTGAAAAACCCTAAATTTCTAAAAAAAAATTCTAGAACCCTAAAAAAATTCCTTAAAAAATTTTTCAAAAAACCCTGATTTTTCCCCCCCAAATCTTGAAATCTTAAAAAAAGAAACCTAAATACCTATAATGCTAAAAATCACTAATTTTAAAAAAAAATTCTTTAATTCAGAAAAACCTAACCCCCCCAAAAATCCCTAAAATTCCAAAAAAAAAAAACCCTAACACACACACACAGACACCCCAAAATCTTAAATAACAATATAAACCTAACACCCTAAAGCTGTAAAATAAACCGTGAAACACAATAAAACAAACAAACAAACAAACAAACAAAGCAACTTTAAACTTCTAAAAACTAAAAACAAAAAAAAAAAATCTCTAGAAATCAAAAAACAACCTTCCAAAATACATAAGACCCACAAAACCCCAAAATAACCCTAAAGATTTTTATGAAAATCCTAAAAAAATTCCTAAATCCTTATAAAGCTAAAAAATTAAAAATTAAACTCATTTTTAAAATACACATAAAAATCCCTAAAATCAGAAAAAAACTAAAAAATTAAACCGTGAAAAAATTATAAAACCCTAAAAAGAAGCCCTAAAAATAACTATTAAAAAAAAAAGACCATAAGCTCCCCAAACCCTAAAATTATTTAAAAATCAAAAAAAAAAAAAACCCTGACACCCTAAAAAAAAGTTAAAGAATTAAACAACAACAAAAAAAAAACATTTAAATCTTTTTTAAAAAACCTGAAAAATCCCTAACCATAAAATTAAAAACAAAAACAAAGACAAAAACAAAAACAAAAATGAAGCTTTAAAAAAAATCACCAAAAATCCAAAATTCTTTTTTAAAACTCAAGAATGATAATAAAACCCCCTCAAAAAACCCTAAAATCCTAAAAAAAAACTCCTAAAATATATTAAAAGCACTTAAAATACATCAAAACCATGAATCTCCCCAAATCTCTGAAACACACTTTTAAAAACGTATAAAATCCTAATAACCTAAATATAAAAACTGAAATCCTAAAAAGAATCCTAAATTCAAAAAAAAAAAAAATCTATAATACCAAAATAAACCCATGAACCCTACAGACACTAAAACAAAAACCAAAAATCCCTCAAATAACTTAAAGCTGTAAAAAAAAAAAAAAGAAAAAACAACAAACAAACAAAAATACAACAACAAAAAACATATAAAACATAAAAACAAAACAAAACAAGAACCCTTAAGAAATCCTAAAACATTCTAAAAACCTAAAAAAGACCTAAAATTCTACAAAACCTCAAGAACCCTAAAAAAAAAAATGTAAAACTATAAGAAAAAACCCTAAGGCTCCAAAAAAAATCCCAAAAATTTAAAAACACAATAAAATTCTTTAAAAAACATATACAAACAAGAAAACACCATGAAATTTCTTTTTAAAAAAAAAACTTCAAAAAAATCTTAAATCACTAAGAAAATTCCTATAATTCTGAAAAACTGAAGAACACTAAAAAGACACAAAAAACACTAAAACCATAAAATACCTAAAATCCTTTAAAAAGAAAAAGCTGAAAACCCATCAAAACACTGAAATCCAAAAAAACCCTTTAACGATGTACAACATACCAACAAAACTTTAAAGCCCTAAATAAAAACCTGAAACCCTAAAGAGAATGCTAAAGTTCTAAAAAAAAAAAAAAAAAAAAAAAACCCTTTAAATTCTAAAAATAAAATAAAATAAAATAAATTACAAGAAATCTAAGATGAGAGCATGCCCTGCTTATAGTCTATGGTAAGGCAGCTGTTTAACTTTCACAATTTTGGGTGATGTATTCTGGGAGTATCAGATTGAGTAAAGGGGATTATTCCTCCAGATGATCCTGAATCACATGCTTTTGAAGAGTCAGGACTAGTGGTACTCAATTTTCCCAATATTGTGGCCCTTTAAAACACAGCTCCCAAATCGTAATGTTATCTCATTGCAAATTCAAACTATAATTTTATTATAGTCATTGATTGTAATGTATATATCTTATAAACAAGATATATGATATGGGACACTTGTATCAGGGTTGTTTGAGCACTCAGAGGAGTCTCAACCCATGGTTTGAAAACCATTAGTCTAGACACGATGGGGGTACCATTACCAATGTATATTGTTTATCTAGTGCTGCTGGGTAGATGTCTCCCTCCCTTGAACGCAGAGGGTTTTTCAAGAACAGGCTTCTTCTGAGTCCCCAAACTTCTTTCCACACCTGTACAACTTGTTGATGATCACTGATGTATCAAATGGCCTTACTTAGTAAATTAAAGTAATCCAGTTATCTCTTAAAATCTAGAAAATGGTGATTCTAAAAATAGTTCTACTAGCTAAAAGCAGTGGCTGGCACTCTTCCTAGGGATCCCTTATGTAGTGTCCCTTTATATCTCCAAGGTCAACAGCAGATGGCTGAGTCCCTCCTGGGCTGTACCTCTCTGATCTATTCTCACTCACTATGCAGCTTTCTTTTATGAAGAAAACACATGATAACACTGAACTCATCTCGTCTTTAGTGAGCACAAATAGCCTAATTATTTTCCCCTATGGTTCAGTTGATCATGATTCTGAGACATAATCATACAAGTTGTATTGACCAAAAGAATGACACTAATTTCTAGTATATAATAAAGCCTATTTTGCAAGACTTCTTTTCAGGAGTCAGGAAATTCAAGAAGAAGACACTATCAGTAGATAAAGAAATTCTAGTGAGATGTTGAAATCACAGAAGGGATCCAATGGGCTAGAAAGACAAAAGAGGGAACCAAACTCCCTGTCATAATTAAACCTTTTCTATGACAGCATTATTCATTGATTTTTATTTGTAGGTCCTATCCCTCCTGACCCAGTCCAATTTTTCCTAATATATTAAAACCTGAGTATTAGTCTACAGAAAATTACATTTGGAGAAACACATTCAAACAACATATGAAGGTGAATAAGGAAAATCTATAGTCATGTGGGGGCATTTTTCTTTCTACCTCATGTACACTTAAAATCTCTAGCTACTTCCTTCCCTATGAAAGCATGGCAGCCCAGTGAGTGACATGTGTTTAGGGTGAATAATGATATACAAAGATGTAAACACCTTGCCATATCCTGTCAACCATATCTAGCCCAAAATGCAAAATCCACATGAGAGTAGAAACATAAAAATAAATTTTATAGTATCTTGAAGCTAAAATTCCCAATTTAATCAAACCATCATTTAGAATCTTCTACTTAATACCAATGTGCTTTAAGTGTTTAAGTCACTGGACTTTGTTGTGACTCTTTTCACAGGTTTATACTGTCCTTTAACCATCTTCATTCTCCCCACTATTCTCCATTTCTACCTGCTCAGCCCCCCTGCTGCTGCCCATACACTTTCAAAATATCTCCTTTTATTTAATGTGCCTTATTAAAATTATAATTTGACAATTGTCATTTTGAGTTTGGCTTGTCTCACCTAACATAATTCCCATTCCCATCTATTCGTTCTGAAAACAAAACCCTTCACTAGTAAACTTAGATGAGAAATACCTGTCTCTCTCTCTGTCTCTCTGTCTCTCTGTCTCTCTGTCTCTCTGTCTCTCTGTCTCCCTGTCTCTGTCTCTGTCTCTGTCTATCTCTGTCTCTCTGTCTCTCTGTCTCTCTGTCTCTGTCTCTGTCTCTGTCTCTGTCTCTGTCTCTCTCTCTGTCTCTCTCTCTCTCTCTCTCTCTCACACACACACACACACACACACACTCACTCTCTCTCTCATTTTAAGAAATTCATCGTGTGGTTGACATCTATATTTCCTCCATAGCTTGTCTATTTCACACAGTATAACAATCAACATTGATAATATGGATGTTTAGTGGTCCTTCTTAGATTATTATTGGAACGAAAATCAAACTGGGAAGATAGTACCTCAGATGAAGACTGCCTCCTATCACACTGACATGTGGCCACATCTGTAAGGAATGATCTTTTGTTGATGGCTGAGCTGGAAGAGTCTAACTAATTAGTAGGTGTCATCCACTATGAAGAGGATGTACAGTGTGGTGGGGACAGTGGAGGAGACTGAAAAAGATTTTTTGAAGAACTGAAGATCTATGTGGCATGAACAATTAATTTGCCCTTTAATTTGTAAGTAAATTCCATACTTACCTGTGTCCAGTATTCTGTCAACCCATATTTCAAAAATAAAATTACATTATCTATTTCATCCTGTTTTACTGCATTCAATCTATGAAATTCCTTGTAACCAGAAATGGTGGTAAATTTTAAAGAACTTTAACATGTTACTGTTAGATATCATGTTGTTTTAAGTTTATCTCAAATTTGTAAGCAGGCCCAAAGACTATGATTTCCTTGCACTTTGCAAAGAATCCATAATTCATGGTTGCCATTGGCTTCAATACAAGGTATTCAATCCTGTCAAATTCCAGCTTTCTTTGAATAAAAAATTGTCTTCCTCTAACTGTGGGTTTTGATAAAATGAATAGTGTGCTATCCAGTGTGTTGCCTCAAGTGTCTGGCAACATTTCTGATTCCAAGAACAGCTTAAAGATAACCAAGGGGAAGATTGTTACAGGGAAAATAACCACCAAGAATGCTGGTGTGTCAGACACTGAAGACTTTCACGAAGGAAAATAGAAACAACTTCCCCCAAAAAACCCGAATAAACATACAAACAAACAAATACACAATAAAAATGATACAACAGTGAATCTACTTGGGCAGAATGTGAATCAGGTAATCAGGCCATTTTTGTAGGGATTTATTTTGGATTTCTAGGAGGCCATATAAAAATGTAAATTCTAGATGCTCAAAGTTTCTGAGTGTAACTCCAGACAAAACCAGCCTGATAGAGGTTCTATGATGTAAGCTGAGATAGGGTGATGTCACAGAGCACTGGTCAGAGTTTGCACATCTATTCCACTTGGAGACACTAGAATTCCTTGAAGCTGGGTTCAGTATCTTCACAGTGGTGTGTGAATGCCAGGTCAGCTCCTGACCCATAAAGTTGTTCCATAGGCTTTTGGTGCCTGGCCTGGTTCAGAAGACAGAATCTTGAAAACTAGGACATTTGTTTGGGGTATGTATATTTATGGAGTATCAAGGACTCTCATGGCTCCTTAAGGCTATATGTTTTCCCTCCTACAGTGAGTAACTGTACATTCTAATTTCTCCCATGTTTGGGATCTAGGAGGATGGATGGTTTAGGTTATTTGATCTCCTGAGTTTATTAACCTTGCTAACAATATCTCCTTCAGAATTCCACTAATATGCCAAAACTCCCCTTTGTCCATGTGCATTTTAGAAGATATTACTTCTAAATGTCTGATATGGCATGGACTTGTTGAGATCTTATTGAAGTCGGAGATGCAATGGCTTCAATAATATGCCTGGGACTGGATCTGGAGACACAATACAGAAGGCCAGTTGTGTGCTCTGTCCCTAGGTAGATATTTGTGAAAGTAGCCACCTAGCTCAGAACATGCAAATACAAGAGAGGTATGGTGACAACTCTGGCTCATTTTTTAATTCTATTCTGCTTGATCCTTGAGGGCAACAGACATACCAACTTCCACACTGACCTACCCATTTAAGGAAAGTTTCCTCAGCAGAGGAAAATTAGCTCAGGGCTGAAGAAAATTTTATCTGAGTATGTTATTCTGAGCTCTAGAGAATTACTTGTTAATTTCCCTATGTTCATTTCCTGGAATCCCTTGTTCGTTGGTTTATTTGTTTGTTTAATTTTATTTTGAGTTTCTCTGTGTGTAGCTATGGCTGTCAGACCAGGCTAGCCTTGATGTCACAAAGGTCAGCCTCCCACTGCCCCTTGAAATCTGGGATTAAAGACTTAGGTCACGACCAATTCCTATTAAATTCTCTTTTTATTCGTTTGTTTTCTTTGTTCATTTTTTGTTATTTTGTTCTTTGTTTTGTTTGTTTGTTTGTTTTGTTTTGTTGTTTTTGTTCTTTTTGAAACAGGAATACTCTGTATATCACTGGCTGCCCTGGATCTAACTTTGTAGACCAGGTTGGCCTCTAACTCAGAAAAATGCCAGACCCTGCCTCCTGAGTGCTGGGAATAAATGCATGCACCATAATGGCTGGCTTATGAACTTCTTATTTTGATAAAATTGACTTTAGAAGCACACACCTGATTAGCATAGCCTTCTTCACCTACCCAGAAGTTCTCTTAAAGAAGAGCAATGGTCCAGCATTCTCTCGCACCCCACACCCATTGCCCTTTAGGATCTCATATTTATGACAGAGGCAACAGCATTGTTTCTGGTTTAAACAGGCAAGATCTTCAAACCCAGACAATGGCCAAGTATGATGATTGAACAAAGAATGATAGTCACAAGACAGTGGACCAGGGTTGCTGTGGCCTTCTACACCAGTTCTACAACCATTTAGAAGAGAATACCTCTGAAGAGGCTGAGCATGTCATCCCTCAAAAAGAAGAGGAGGAGGATGCCTTCATCCCAGGCCCTGAGAATTATTGTCGGCTGCAGAATTTCTCACAGTTGGAAGGAAGGTAATGAACCTGTCAGCCATTGGAAGGCCATAGTTCTAGATCAACTGCCAACAAACCCTTCTCTTTATTTGCTGAAGTATGACGGTATTGACAGCGTCTATGGACAGGAGCTCCTCAGTGATGAGAGGATTTTAAATCTTAAGGTCTTGCCTCACAATGTAGTATTTCCTCAGATAAGGGATGCCCACCTAGCCAGAAGCCTGGTTGGCAGAGCGGTACAACACAAATTTGAGGGAAAGCATGGCTCTGAGGAAAACTGGAATGGGATGGTGCTAGCCCAGGTGCCAGTCATGAAGGACTGGTTTTACATTAGCTACAAGAAGGATCCGGTCCTCTACATTTATCAGCTCCTGGATGACTACGATGAAGGTAACCTTGACATCATTCCAGAGACTCCTCATGCTGAGGTGACATCACATGATAACAGTGACTTCTTAATAGGAAACTGGGTGCAATACACCAGAGAGGATGGTTCCAAAAATCTTGGAAAGGTTGTTTACCAAATTCTTGCCAATCCTTCTGTGTACTTTATCAAATTTCATGGTGATCTCCAGATCTATGTCTATAATCTGGTGTCAAAGACTCCTTAAGGTGAAAAAATCACAAATGTACAGGCCCATAAACTTGTAGAATAGGAAAAAAAAAAGTTTGTTTTCCTGAGTTATCTACTTAAGTGTCTTTGACAAACCCAGTATGATTGCCAATAAAATTTGTTTTGGTCTAAAATTTAAAACGTGTGATATGACATGGTGTGAGTGAAGACTTTGGTGGAAGAGATGGGATATGGTGGAAGAACAGTACATACATCTGATATCACACATGGTAAAATTAATAGGACTTTGTATCTCTGCTCTGTATGGAGGACTGGAATTGGAGATGGGATGTGGTGGAGCAGGGATCGCAGCAAAAGAAGGATGTTTATTAAGTAGGGGAGAAGGATATAACATCAGTAGAATCTCTGGTATGATGTCTGAGGAAGAACAAAGTTGGTGAAAGAGTGACACATAAAAGGAATTTGGCCTTGGAACATAAATAGTAACCCATAAAAATGATCCAAACAGATTCAGCAATTAGAGAGTATCAGGTTTCATTTGAATAATGAAGTCTAGTGAAACGTGTTTCTCTTTTTAATATTTTTATCTTTTCTTATATGTGTGAGGGTAGGACATGTGCTCGTGAGTGCAGGTGACCACAGAGATATGAGTTGTTGGGTCCCCTGGAGCTGCCATTAATTGTGATTTTGAGCCTTGGATATGAATTCAAGAAACCAAATCTAGTCTGGATTTAGAGTCATCTCTCTAATCCCATAAAGATATCTATTTTAAGAAATACATTATTTACATGCAGAAAAGAAACCACGATGAAGGTAAGAAAGATCAAATTGATAGTGACCTTTAAAAAGAACAATGGACACACAAAGGAGTAGAGGACACTGAGGGATAAATAAATTCAAAGAAGGAATTCTCACAAAATGAAGCAGGAGACTCACGAAGAATAGAAAGTTCATTTACATAGTCAAACTTGTGCCATATCCACATTGGCTTCTTTTGTTTCTTAACAAATATCCAGCCAGTCATTACAGAAGGATGTGGTGTGTGTGTGTGTGTGTGTGTGTGTGTGTGTGTGTTTCTTAGAGTACATTTTACCAGAATAAATAGTGAATCCAAATCTAAGAGTATATATATATGAGTCTCCCTCAAACATCATAAACACCATGATTTTTTTATGATCAGTTCAAATAAGTAATTCAGAAAATAAAATGATTATGCTGTTAGGTAATTTCAGGTGTTGAATAGATCCTGTGTTCCTTCCCTGAGCACTCTTTGCCTCTGATGAATCCTGTGATCTTTTGGATATCTGTGATGAATGACCCAGATGACCATCAAAATCTCCCACACTGGTCTGTTCCACCTGGCTCTCCACCAAACTTATGACTATCTACATATCTGTGTGCTACTTCAACCTGTCTATGCCCTTGAAATTTCAGTCTTTTACTTGTCTGTGACCTCCTTCTCAGAAAACATAGAAGGTGTATCGAATGCATTTGTGCTGACATCTTTCCTCTGCTGTTTGTCATGGGTTTCAAATGCTTTGAGGTTGCCCACTTGGTAGGTCACTTCTCCTGAGGAGCCCCTGAGCTTCATGGGCGTCTACCTTGGCCACATCTGCACTCCAAGAGTGTCTCTTTGAGGGAGGCTTATCATGTACTCATTCATTGCTGTTTTTCTCTCTTGAATAAATTTGTATGCTGCATGACTTGAAAATACTCTCTATTGATGATTAATTTTGATATTTGGGAGAGTTTCTGTACTAGCTGGTTGTCTTAGTTAGGGTTTCATTCATTTGAAAAGCCACCATGACCAAGGCCTCTCATAAGGGACAACATTTCATGAGCGCTTTTCAACATTTCATTACATGTTCAGAGGTTCAATCCACCATCATCAAGGCAGGAAACAGGGTTGTGTCTTGTCAGGCATGGTGGTGGAGTGTAATCTGAGAGTTATGCATCTTGATCCAATTGCAGTCAGGAGAAAAGATTTGTTTTGCATGCAGGGAGGAGGAGAGTCTCTTCCACACTGGACAGAGCTTTAAAGACCCAGAATGATATGCTTCCTCCATCAAGGACACACCTACTCCATCAAGTCCACACCACCTCATAGGCCAACTACATTCAGACTGCCACACTGGTTTCATAGCAACTTGACAAGATCTAAATTCTTTAAAGAGGAGGAGCCTCAGTTGAGAAAATGCCTCCATATGATCTAACTCCCAAGCATTTACTTAATTGGTGGGAGACTGTACAGTCCATTGTGCATGGTGAAATCCTTATATTGGTAGTCCTGTGCACTTTACGAAAGCAAGATTTGAGGATCAAGTCAATAAGCATCACCACTCCATAGCCTATGCATGAGCTCCTGGCTCCATGATCCTGTGTTCTTTCAGGTTCTGTCCCAACTTCTTTGGTGATAAACAGCAATGTGGAAGTATAAACTATATAAAAACTTTTCTGTGTAGTTTCTTCTATGGACCTGGTGTATCCTTACAACAATAGAAACAGTAAGTGGGACAGATTCTTACAGAAGCAAAATGTCCAATAGTATCACTGTCACTTATCCTATAACCACACACAATAATGTATAGACGTTTCATTTTAATTTAAAGGTAAGATGTACTCATGTACCTATATGACAGGTAATTGTTCTAGTTTGCTTCTTTCTCACCATAAAGAATACTACAATCAATAATAACTTGGGAATAAAAGGGTTAGTTTCTTACAGGTTACAGTCTATCTCCTAGGAAGCCAAATATAGGAACTTGAAGTGATAACAGGAAACACTGTTTATTGGCTTGACCCTGTCTTAGTCACTGTTCTATTGCAGTGAAGTGACACCATGGTTAAGACTATTATTAGAAAATAAAGCATTTATTTGGACGATGGGATACAGCGTCAGAACTTTGGTCAATCATCATGGCAGGGAGCACAGAACTGAAGCAATAGAGAAATATTGATTCTTAGGCAGCCTGAGAGAAAGAGAGAGAGAGAGAGAGAGAGAGAGAGAGAGAGAGAGAGAGAGAGAGAGAGAGAGAGAGAGAGAGAGACAGAGAGAGAGACAGAGACAGAGACAGAGACAGAGACAGAGACAGACAGAGAGACAGAGAGACAGAGACAGACAGAGACCGAGAGAGGCAGAGAGTGGCAGAGAGAGACAGAGAGACAGAGAGATTGAGAGACAGAGAGATTGAGAGACAGAGAAAGAGACAGAGAGAAAGACAGAGATAGACAGAGAGACAGAGAGACACAGAGAGACACAGAGAGACACAGAGAGACAGAGAGACAGAGACAGAGACTTAGACAGAGAGACAGAGACAGATTCAGAGACAGGGACAGAGAGATTCTGCCATTATATGGGTTCTTTAAATACAAAAGACCTCTGATTTTCCAAAAGAGCCATTTTCACAATCTTAGTCTGCTAATCTAAGAAGAAACAAACAAAAGCAAAAAAAAATTCCACCAGAGAGAAACTAAACCTGATAAACAGCTTTTATCATAAATGGGTGTTGGATTTTGTCAAATACTTTCTCAGCATCTAACGAGATGATCATGTGGTTTAGGTATGTTTTTTAAAAAGCATTAAACAACCAAAAATAATAATAAAAAATCTGTAGATTTCTAAAAAGACACGAAAAAACCTTAAGTCCAAAAAACCAGAAATGTTGATGTGAATAATTCCAGTACTTTGGGAAGTAGAGGTACAACCCCTAAAAATTGCCCGAAAATTCAACAAAACCTCAAGAACCCTAAAAAGACCCCAAAAATTATAAAACCATTTTGTGAAACAATGTGCTATAGTATTTGAAGACTCATAAAGTGATGATCGAAGTCATAAAATGTACCCCTTTGACCCAATGGGCTCTCATAAAAATAAAATAAAAATAAAAAAATAAAAATCCCTTCTGTTCAGGAACTCATGGGATATTTTTTATTTAAATATGACAAGCAGCTGCAGGGGGAGTCCCAGGGCCCTGAAGTCAATGATGAAGCCTCTGATGGAGGACAGAGAGGCAAAGTCCAGGGGCAAGAAGTCAGCTGCAGGGGTCGGGGCCAGGGGGTCAAGGCTTTTCAGTCACTCAGGCCCAGGGCAGGAAATGCATGTCATGGGAGGGGCCTGTGACGTCAGCCTCCTTCAGTCTTTCTCCAATTCAACCAATGATGCTGTCCACTAGTTCTTATATCCTGACTATTCTATTATTTTGTTGAATTTATACATCTGATCTAAGAGCTTTCTAGAAGGTCTCTAGGGGTTTTTCGTGTCAGGTTATGCTATTTATTACTAAAATTATTTGACTTCAAATTTCTCTATTTGAATCAATTTTATTATTTTTTTTGCCTTGCTCTCTAGGCAAAAAATAAATAAATTATAATAAATTTAATAATTCCTTTAAAAAATAATAATTTCCTTTAAAATAATAAATAATAATTCCTTTAAAAAAAACTACAATTCTATTCAACATAGGTGTTTCTCAGCCATTCGGTGTTCCTCAGGTGAGAATTCTTTGTTTAGCTCTGAGCCCCATTTTTTAATGGGATCCTTTGATTTTCTGGAGTCCACCCTCTTGAGTTCTTTATATATATTGGATAATAGTCCCCTATCTGATTTAAGATAGGTAAAGATCCTTTCCCAATCTGTTGGTGACCTTTATGTCTTATTGACGGTGTCTTTTGGCTTGCAGAAGCTTTTCAGTTTCATGAGGTCCCATTTGTCAATCCTCGATCTTACAGCACATGCCATTGCTGTTCTATTCACTTTATTAAATACTACTGGAAAGAGTACATGACATTGTTTCTTGATTTTAGTTGTTTGAGATTTTAGAGACTGGGTTTCTCTGGCTGATCAAGAACTCCCTCTGTAGACCAAGCTGGTCTTGAACTCAAAAATCCTTCTAACTGTTTCTCCCAGTTGCTGGGATTTAAGTCATGGGCCACCACTGCTACAAACACACACACACACACACACACACACACACACACACACACACACACACACACACACACACACACACAAAACACACACACACACTCACACACACACACTATATATATATATATATATATATATATATATATATAATCAGTTCATAGATGTACTGTGCAAACAGGTAAAACTGTGTTCTAGGAATTTCAGACTTGTCAGGAATAGTCTAATTCTAAAAGGTATAATACATGACCTGTATAGTATAATCTTACTGTTCTTAACAGCAGTTCTGGAAGATGAGTAGCATTACTTGTATGTGCGTCCAAACATCCTAATAATCATATTACATTCAACAACACTTTGACAAAGGAGACTCCAGAACTTCTGCTAAAATGGGACTTGCATAATTGTAAAGTGCCCTGTTCAGATATGGTAGATCCTATGCACATCTGCACAGATGGGTAAGGTCTTAATGTGTCTTGTGTACCTGTGCAAGACTTGACTGTGGCTTCAGAATGAGGGGAAGGGCCTAGAGATACCTCTGTAGATGTGGCCTCTCCTAGAGCATCATGGACATATTTGAGAGATCTAAGAGACTCTTGGGCAGGTAGGGAGATTTCTAGCCCTACTTGTATACTCATGGAATTTCCAAGAAAACTTTCTTCAGCTGGAGAGGGGGATAACAACTTCTGTCTAGAAGTATCAGGTGTCTTAGCCAACTTGATGGTCAAAACAGGTTCCACGGGGCCTTTTGAAGATGAAGTAGAATCCAGAGCTTTCTGGGCATTTGGAAGATATTCTGGAGACATGTGTTGGCATGGAGAAGGACCAACAGCCCTTTGTCCATGTGGATAAGAATCTATAGCATCTTGTGTATTTGGGGAAGATGGCTGATCCTCTTGAGGAGATAGGGTAGTTCTCATAGTCTCCTGTGAAATTTGGGGAGGTCCTATGGATTCTTGTGCACAGTAGAATCCAAGGAATTCCCTTCTTTAGCTGTACAGGATGCTACAGACTCTTGTGTGTGCAAATCACGTCCCATAGCACCTTGTTCACATTGGATTGGATCCAGAACCTTCTGTACAGATGGAATCTGTCCTAGAACATCTTTTGTAGATGTGTCACAACCACAAGTCCTTTCTAAAGATGGGACTGTGGCTATAATTCCTTTTGTAGAGGTATCCTGTCCTACAATCCCTTTATGTGATAGGGTAATACTCAGAGAATCCTGTACAGGTTTTGGAAATCCTAGCATCTTTGGTGTATATGGGGAATTCTTTACACCCTCTCCTACAGATACATAATGTACCAGCGCCCCCAAGGGCTGCATGGAGGGTTGTATGGTCTCAGCACACTCTACAAAGATGGAGCTTGTTTGGCTCCCTGGAAGCATTTTGGCAGAATCTCGGCTGATTGGGACCTGATGACAAGTCAGGAGGGCCCTTTTGGCTGGTGGGGGATATTTGAATAATTCACGATCAGATAGGGACTTTCTGAGGACCCATTGTTTGGAGAGAGCATCTTTCAGTCCTCTGCTAGAATGAGAATGTTCAGGGTCACTTTTCATAGCAGGAGAATGATTTAATCTTCCTTTCTGTAGGAGAGCAGATTTAAGAACATGTCTTTGATGCTCTTCCATAGAGGCGGATAATCCTAGTGGCCCCCTTACAGATAGAGAAGTTTTCAGAACCCCTGGCGAAGATGTTGATGGTTCTAGTTCACTTTGTGTTTGTGCAGAAGGCACAAGAGTCCCTTTGGACAACTCGGGAGTTTCTATCACATCTAGCCTATGTGTGAAACTCTCAAGAGCCCCTTCTAAGGATGGCAAAGGTCCTTGAGCTCCTGGTATAAGTGTGGAAATTTTTGTCTCTGATTGGGCAGATATGAGCGGTTTGAGGCTCACTTGGGGAATCATGTTTGCATTTCTTTCCCTTTGGACTGTAAAAGATGATCGGAGCCCGTTTTTTAATGGTAGAGGACTTTGAAAGCCCTCTTGGTTTAAAGGGGAAGTTCTGAAATCCCCTTGGTCAGCAGGGTCAGGTCTCACACTAACTTTACGAGAAGCAGATTGCATAGAGCACTTTGGGGGAGAAGGGGAACATCTTTGGCTGTCTTTGTGACAGGACTTATCTCCATGCTCTGCTTTGGCAGCTGTCAAACATGTTGAACTCTCTTGGGGAAAGGAGATGGAACTCGGTGCATTTGGGACAAAGGAGAAATCTCTGACGTTACCTTTGGGAGAAGGAGGTATGGATCCTTCCTTGTCTGATGGGGCCTGTGGTAGGTCCCCTTGAACAGAGGAGTCTTGTCCAACATGCTTTGGAGGAGAATTGGAAAGATGAGAGTTATGTAGGGTAGGGGACATCCTTTTAGAACTCCTTCTGGAAGAGGAAGCATGTATGATTTTCCTTTCAGCACAAGTGGGAAGTCTTTGGGATGCTTGGGCAGAAGTAGAATGTCCCATAGACTCTTGGAAATATCTGGTTAGTTCCAGAACATCTTGGGTTGATAGGGACAGTCCCTGAGCATGTTGGGTGGATAGCGACAGTCCCTGAGCATCTTGGGGAGAAGTGGAAGATCCCAGATCTTCCTGGCTAAATCGGGAAGGGTGTGGGGAACCTTGAATGTGCAGGGAAATTACCTGTCCATGTTGTCCAGCAGAAGATGGCCCATGCACTGAGTGATCTTCTTTGAACTTTTGACTGACATCTCCTGCCCCATGTTTAAAAGATGTTGCAGGCACTCTGGCACCCAACTGGTCAAAATCCATAGGTTCTTCAAACACAGTGGATATAGACTGGCTTCTTGTCACCTTCCCAGGGATGGGCACAGAAGAGGAGGCTACTCTTTTTCTGGTGGCGGGCTGTAAAACAGATGGTCTGGTATCACTGGTCAGTGGGTGACTCGTGCTCTCAGGAACCTTCAGAGGATGTGTAAGTGTCCATTTTTTTGTTCTTTTTTAGATCCTTCAGAGGGTCCGAGGTCCTCTTCTTGGCCAAAGCCTTGACAAGAGCTTTGAGTTTCAGTAGCTTTTCTGTCACATGCACATCAGGTGTTTTGAATCTCTGGTCTTCATAGGGATTTGGGCACCTGAACTTTTACCCAGTTGGTCTAAGGGGCCCCGGAGTAGCAAAGTCCCTCGGGTCTCTGCTTGTCAAGTGCTGACCCTGTTGGGGTAAGGTGTTACCATCAGGTTGGGGGACAGTGAAGGGGGTCCCAGGCTGTGGAGGCTGGGAAACCGATGGTCTGTGGTCAGAGGGTAAAGTCCAGGCTGAGGCTTGCTGCCTCCTCTCCACACATCTGGCCATTTAATTGTGAAGGACATTGTTCAAGAAACATGAAATGGGCCACTGCCCATGAAAGGGGCAGCGAATGTACTTGCAAATGGTTACTCGAGGCTAAATAAATAAATAAATAAATAAATAAATAAATAAAATAAACGCTTAAGCAGCTTTCTCTGAGAGAGGCTCTCTCTCCCTAGAACTGTGAACGTGTCCTGAAGGCAAAGCACACAGAACTAGAGTGGCCATTGTCCTCAAGAATCAAGCAAACTTCGAGAACCACTGTCCTCATGCCTGCACGGTCCAGTCGCGAGCCTGGAGAGAGGCTGTCCTCATGCCTGAATGGGCCAGTCCTGAGCCTTGAAAGTGAGTGTCCTTGTGCCTGCACGGGTCAGTCCTCAGCTGGAAAGTGGCTGTCGTCAAGCCTGTACGGGCCAGTCCAGAGCCCGTGGAGAAGCTGTCCTTGTGTCTGCACTGGCCAGTTCTGATCTTCCTCACTTTGCAGTTCTGCTTGAGGTAGCAATGCAATCATCCAAGCTTTCTGAATGAGGAGGGACGCTGAGGAGCCCCTTCTTTTGGGTTCAGAGTGCTACTTGGTCCGGTGTTTTAGTGATTTTCAGTTCTTATTAGGCTTTATGGTATTTTTAGCATTTTACTGTTTCTATTTTTTTGTTTTCTTGAGGTTTTTTTTTCTTTTTTTTAATTTAAGAATTATATTTTTGGGGTTTAAGAGTTTTAGTGTTAGCAGGCAGTGGTGACCTTGCCTTTAATCCTACACTTGGGAGGCAGAGGTAGATAGATTTAAAAGTTCAAGGTTATCATGGTCTACAGAGGACGCTCCAGGACAGCCAGGGTTACACAGAGAAACCCAGTCTCCAAAACTTAAAAAAAAAAAAGAAGAAGAAGAAAGAAAGAAAGAAAAGAGAGAGAGAGAGAGAGAGAGAGAGGGAGAGAAAGGAAGGAAGGAAGGAAGGAAGGAATGAAGGAAGGAAGGAAGGAACTAAGAAAAAATAAATTTATTGATATTTTTGGCTTCTTGTGTGTTTTTTTAAGATTTTTAGGATTTTTTTTAGTGTTTGTAGGGCTTTTAGAAGAGTGCTTTAGAGTGTTTTTTGTCTTTTTTTTCAGGTTTCTGGTGTATTTTTAGTATTTTTTTTCTGTTTCTTTAAATGATTTTAGTGTGTTTTAGGGTTTTGAGGTTCTATTTATCCTTCAGGTTTTTTTTTTTATTTTTTGTTTATTGTTTTTTTTTTTTTTTTTTTTTTTGCATTTTAGTGGTTTTCTTAGGTTATTTTGCTATTCTTGTTCTTGAATACTTATTTAAAATTTGAGTGTTTTTAATTTTGGTGTTTCATAGTTTTAGTGTTGCCAAGCAATGGCGGCCCATGCCTTTAAACCCAGCAATGGGGAGGAAAAGGTAGGGGATTTTTGAGTTCAAGGCCAGTCTGGTGTACAGAGGGAGCTCCAGGACAGCCAGGGATAAACAGAGAAAAACAGTCTCCAAAAAAACTCAAAAAAAAAAAAAAGAAAGAAAGAAAGAAAGAAAGAAAGAAAGAAAGAAAGAAAGAAAGAAAAGAAAAGAAAAGAAAAGAAAAGAAAAGAAAAGAAAAGAAAAGAAAAGAAAAGAAAAGAAAGGAAAAGAAAAGAAAAGAAATGAAATATGAAGAAATTAAGAAATAAATTAAGCCTTCGGGTCCACTCCAGCACTGGGGTGCCTTGACCAGGGAGTCTGCTGACACCTACAAGGACGCACACAGGATCCCCCACGGGATCCTAAGATCTCTGGTGCGTGGAACACAGCGTCTGCACCAATCCATTCGTGCAGGACCTGAGATTGCATTAACTAGGGAGGCAGATAACCCAGCCTAAACAGGGGCAAATGTCCCTTCCGGTCCACCCTAGCACTGGGGTTCCTTTCACGTGGAGTTTCCAGACACCCCCAAGTTTCTCACAGGACCCTCCACGGGATCTTAAGACCTCTCGTGAGTGGAACACAACCTCTGCCAAGAGGCAGGTTCAAACAACTGATATCTGACCACCTTCTGTGCAAGAAGAGAGCTTGCCTGCAGAAAGTACTCTGACCACTGAAGCTAAGGATAGAGCTAGTCTGCTGATAGGGGCTAACAGAGTCACCTGAGGAACAAGCTCCTATCACAGACAACTATAACAACTAGCTTCAGAGATTACCAGATGGCGAAAGGCAAACATAAGAATCCTACTAACAGAACTCAATTCCACTAACCATCATCAGAAAGTAGCACTCCCAATCACCTAGTCCTGGGTACCCCAAAACATCCAAAAAGCAAGATCCGGACTTAAAAGCATAACTCATGGTGATGGTAGAGAACATCAATAAGGACTTTAATAACTCATTAAAGAAATACAGGAGTACACAGCTAAACAGATAGAAGACCTTAAAGAGGAAACAGAGAAATTCCTAAAAGAATTGCAGGAAAACATGACCAAACAGGTGATGGAATTGAATAAAGCCATGCAAGACATAAAAAGGGAAGTAGACACAATAAAGAAAATCCAAAGTGAGGCAACGCTGGAGATAGAAACCCTAGGAAAGAAATCTGAAACTATAGATGCAAGCATCAGCAACAGAATGCAAGAGATTGAAGAGAGAATTTCAGGTGAAGAAGATTCCATAGAGAACATCGGCACAACAATCAAAGATAATACAGGTCGATACCACTGTCTTCTGCGAGAGATAATTTCGACCCGGAGCTCCTCTATTATGGCTCCACCATGTGGTAGACACCTCTGTCTCCTGTGGGAGATATGTGTCGGCTTGGAGCTCTGTCATTAAATTACCTCATGCTTTTACATTAAGATGGTCGTCTGTTCGTGATTCTTGGATGCACACCGAACAGGAATTGAGTGGGTGTTTCCCCACTAGGTTCTTTCATTTGGAGGTTCCATGGAGATCTGCATGACCCAGGAAACCCGAAAGACCCCTTGGAGCTGCATGCAGCTACAGGGCCGGACTGAGAACATCAGCAACAGTGGCATGCACTGGCCGAGACAAGGAGCTATGTGGGAAACTGTGGCCCAGGAACACCGATATGGAGGTTTCCCTGGGATGCCTGCCCCACCACCACCACACATTTCACCTCCTAGACGGGCAAGAAAAGAAAGAGGGGCGAGGCCTGCGGGGGGGTCCCCCAGCGCTGACCTCTCCTGGCTTCCTAGGGCCAACTAGAGTCTCCTCTTCTGCCGCCTTCCCCTGCATCCCCGAGTTGGCCTGGTGCAGCCATCTGTGAGAGCTGCCTTCCCTTCCCTGCCTCACATGTTAGGAGAAATAGATAATAGTAAAAATAGTGATAAAAGAGATTAGAGAGGTCCGAGATGAGAGAGATACCCCAAATGAAAAATATTTAGAGTAAAACCAGTAAGTAAGAGGCAGAAAAGGCATATTACAAACGGAGAGAGAGAGAGAGAGACAGAGAGAGAGAGAGAGAGAGAGAGAGAGAGAGAGAGAGAGAGAGAGAGAGAGAGAGAGAGAGAGAGAGAGAGAATGTGGGGCGCCGCTATCTTCCGGTGCTGAGTCATTTCCTCAGTACCAACTCGTAAACATCTAGTTTGCGCCTGCGCTGGAAATCCCCGCCCCGGGCAGCTCCGCCTCAGGGATAACATCATATGGGGCGATCAGTGTTGAGCCAATCATGGCTTGCCACGTCCGAGGCGGGGAGAATTTCTTATAAAAGGGAGGGGCTCGGACTGCCTGGGGTCTCCGGTTGTGAAGCTTATGCTCTCCCTCTCAAGACGCATAAAGCTTACTGCAGAAGAACCCTATTGTGTGTGGTGTCCTTATTCGCGGGCGAATCAGAGAACACTCACATCTGGTGCCGAAATCCCGGGAAAACGAAGAACAGAAGAACATCGCGAGCACCGTCGGAGATCCCTCGGTGACGGGGAGGGTCCAGAACTGCAGGAACTACGTCTCGGAAAGGTATGCCTGAATTTTACCTGACCCTTTCGCACTCCCTTCAACTAACTGGGCCGTGGGAGGGATTGCCCGAGGCTTTAATTATCGTCCTCGTGGCCTTGGTTGTATGGTTCCTAGCCCTCTTCCTTTGTGAACATAGAAGGTTGTGTTAAATTGAAGTTCTTAATTGCAGTCTCCTTTAGAGTATCATGGGGGCTTCTCAATCAGTACAAACTTCATTAAAAGAACTTCTCAAAAGAAGGGACCTGAAGCTTGGGGATAGAGTTCTTCGCCGCTTTGTCGAGGAAGTTGATCGTGTAGCTCCCTGGTATGCGGTGTCAGGATCTCTGACACTGCTGTCATGGAATAAGCTAGGCAACGATCTAGAAACCTGTTCAGACCTCAGGTTGGGAGTTAAGGCCATATGGAAACTAGTTAAGAGTTGTCTTGAAGATGAGGCCTGTGAGGAGGAGCGAAAGAAAGGGCAAAAGGTTTTAGAAGCTATGCAGGAAGGTATGTCAGAATCCGAGCGTAGTGAGAGGATGGGTGTGCGCACAAAAACCGTAAAAAAGGCAAAAAAGGGAAGTGAAAAAGGACCTCCCGGGAGAAACAGAAAGGGAGAGAAGGGGAGCAGCAGGCCCGGGTTATATCCGACCCGAGAACTGGCTGCCCTCCACCTAAGAGATACCTCGGATTCTTCCGAAACCGAGGACAGTAAACTGACCTCGGAGGAAGAGGGCGAGTTAGAAGAAGAAGCAGTTAGATATAAAGGAGAAAGGTATCACCCAGATGAAGGCGGGCGACCTAAGTCAAGTAAGCCCGCGTCCGGTGTCTCCTTTAAGGATAGGAGATTGTTGGCTGCCGCCATTCCCTCCGCTCCCCCACCTTATGAGGCCCGGTCATCCACAACTTCCTTTTTTCCCCAAAAGATCCTCCGCAAGCTACAATTAGCGTTTCCTGTTTATGAACAAGAAGGGGGGAGAATCTACGCTCCTGTAGACTATAGTCAGATAAAAGATCTTGCAGAATCAGTAAGAAAATATGGTCCCAATGCTAATTTTACTATTATGATTCTTGAAAGAATGGCACAAACTGCCATGACACCTAGTGATTGGCAAATGGTGGTTAAGGCCGCCTTGCCTACTATGGGACAATACATAGAATGGAAAGCCTTGTGGCATGAGGCAGCCCAGTCCCAGGCCAGGGCCAACGCAATAGCCCTTACGCAAGAGCAGCGGGATTGGACATTTGACCTTTTAACAGGCCAAGGCCCGTGGGCCGCAGATCAAATTAATTACCATTGGGGGGCGTACGCCCAGATTTCCAGCACAGCCATACGGGCCTGGAAGTCACTTAATCGCAAGGGAGAAACCACCAATCAGCTTACAAAAATTGTTCAAGGGCCCCAGGAGCCCTTTGCCGACTTCGTCGCACGCATGATGGAGGCGGCAGGAAAAATCTTTGGGGACCCAGAGGGAATAGGACCCTTTATTGAGCAACTGATTTTTGAACAAGCCACCCAGGAATGCAGGAATGCCATTGCTCCTAGAAAATCAAAAGGGTTACAAGAATGGCTAAGAGTGTGTAGAGAGCTTGGAGGTCCACTTAGCAATACTGGCCTCGCGGCCGCCATCATGTTAGCACAAAAGCATCCTCCACAAAAGAAGACCGGTGAACGGACCTGTTTTAATTGTGGTAAGCCTGGACATTTCAAAAGAGATTGCAAAGCCCCAGACAAGAAAGGGGGGGTCTTGACCCTCTGCACGAGGTGTGGTAAAGGGTACCATAGAGCAGATCAATGTCGCTCAGTGCGAGATATACAGGGAAGGCTTTTGCCTCCATTAAATGTTCCTGCTCCCAATGTGTCAAAAAACGGGTCATTGGGCCCACGGTCCCAGGGCCCTCAAAGATATGGGAACCGGTTTGTCAGAACCTCCGGGATGGCGGAAGAAGCGACCCAGGAAGACCCACAAGGGTGGACCTGCGCGCCGCCTCCGACCTCCTACTAATGCCCCAAATGAGTATCCAACCAGTACCTATAGAGCCAATGTCACCTTTGCCCCCTGGGACCATGGGCCTTATCCTCGGACGAGGATCACTCACCTTATGGGGCCTAGTGGTCCATCCTGGGGTTGTTGACCACCTACACTCCCCCGAAATACAGGTCTTATGTTCTAGCCCTAGGGGCGTGTTTTCCATCAGTGCAGGAGATAGGATAGCTCAATTGCTGCTCCTCCCCGACACCCTCTGGGAGGGCTCCCCAGGCCCCAGTCCCAAAACGATGGGGTCGTCAGGAACTGATTCAGCCTACCTTGTTGTATCCCTGAATGAAAGGCCCAAACTCTGCCTCGAAGTAAATGGAAAAAGGTTTGAAGGTATTCTTGATACCGGGGCAGACAAAAGTATTATATCCACGCACTGGTGGCCAAAAGCTTGGCCCACTACAAAATCGTCCCACTCTCTACAAGGCCTGGGATATCATTCATGCCCTGCCATAAGCTCAATGAGTTTGACCTGGAAGGCTCCTGAGGGACAAAAGGGTAAATTCGAACCTTATGTGCTCCCGCTCCCAGTAAACCTTTGGGGGAGAGACATTATGCAACATTTGGGCCTAACCCTGTCCAATGAAAAAATCGTGTTGGGGGAAGGTTTGAACAAGGCAAAAAACATGATGCTAAAGATGGGCTACAGGACAGGCAAAGGATTAGGACGGTCAGAGCAAGGAGGAATTGAGCCTATTTCACCAGTAGGAAATATAGCCCGACAAGGACTGGGTTTTTCCTAGGGGCCATGGGGACGGTTCGGCCTATACCGTGGAAAACAGAGGACCCGGTGTGGGTCCCCCAATGGCCCCTATCCTCTGAAAAAATGGAGGCCGCAATACAATTAGTAAATGAACAACTAAAATTGGATCATATAGAACCTTCTACCTCCCCCTGGAATACTCCTATATTTGTTATTAAGAAAAGATCAGGGAAATGGAGGTTGCTCCATGACCTTAGAGCCATTAATGAACAAATGCATTTGTTCGGCCCTGTGCAAAGAGGCTTTCCTGTGCTCTCCGCCCTGCCCAGGGGTTGGAATTTGATTATAATAGATATTAAAGACTGTTTCTTTTCTATACCTCTATGTCCAATAGATAGGCCCAGATTTGCTTTTACTATACCCTCTGTTAATCATATGGAACCCGATAAAAGGTACCAATGGAAGGTTCTACCACAAGGAATGTCCAACAGCCCTACTATGTGCCAACTTTATGTGCAGGAGGCCCTTTCTCCAGTAAGGGATCAATTTCCCTCGTTAGTCATGCTCCATTATATGGACGACATCCTTCTGTGCCACAAGGACCTTGGCCTGCTTCAAAGGGCCTACCCCCTTTTACTTAAAACTTTGAGTCAATGGGGACTTCAAATAGCTGTAGAAAAGGTCCAAATTTCAAATACTGGACAGTTCCTGGGTACCATGGTGACACCAAATAACATCATACCTCAAAAATTAGAGATAAGAAGGGACCACCTCCATACCCTAAATGATTTTCAGAAATTGTTGGGGGACATTAACTGGCTTAGACCCTTTTTAAAAATCCCCACTTCGGAATTAAGATCTTTGTTCAATATCTTAGAAGGAGATTCGCACATCACGTCCCCCCGAACATTGACTCCAGCTGCTGATCTGGCCCTACAAAAGGTGGAAATGGCCCTGACACAAGCGCAGTTGCTCCGTATCGAAGAATCACAACCCTTTAGTCTGTGTGTCTTACAAACTGCCCATTTGCCAACTGCCGTTCTTTGGCAGAATGGGCCCCTGCTATGGGTTCACCCAAATGTATCCCCAGCAAAAATAATACATTGGTATCCTGAAGCCATATCTCAGCTTGCACTCAGAGGCTATAAAGCAGCCATCACCCATTTCGGGCGTAGCCCCCACCTCTTGGTGGTGCCTTATACCTCTGTGCAAGTTCAGACCTTGGCCGCCACATCTAATGACTGGGCTATACTAGTTACAACTTTCCCTGGAAGCATAGACAATCACTATCCCAAACACCCGATCTTACACTTTGCCCAGAGCCAGTCAATTGTGTTCCCGCATGTAACGGTAAGAAACCCAATTAAGGAAGGGCTCATGGTGTATACCGATGGCTCCAAGAATGGTGTAGGGGCCTTTGTGGTCAATGGCAAAATATGTTCCAAACAATATAAAGAAGCATCACCTCAAGTAATAGAGTGTCTAGTGGTTCTGGAGGTATTAAAAACCTTCTCTGAACCCCTCAATATTGTGTCAGATTCTAGTTATGTAGTAAATGCAGTAAACTTGCTGGAGGTGGCTGGAGTAATCAAACCCTCTAGCACTTTAGCACAAATTTTTCAAGAAATACGATCAGTGTTGCTTCAAAGAAAATTCCCAGTTTTCATCACTCATATCAGGGCTCATTCAGGCCTACCTGGCCCCATGTCCCTGGGTAATGACTTGGCAGACAAAGCCACCAAATTAATAGCCACAGCCCTGTCATCCTCTGTGGAAGCTGCAAAAGGATTCCACAATCGCTTTCATGTAACGGCAGAAACGTTGCGCCGTCGCTTCTCCTTGACTAGGAAAGAAGCTCGTGACATCGTCACTAGCTGCCAAAATTGCTGTGAATTTCTGCCCCTCCCTCATGTGGGGATCAACCCCCGCGGCGTTCAGCCTTTACAAATATGGCAAATGGATGTCACACATGTCCCCTCCTTTGGCAAGTTACAATATCTTCATGTGTCCGTTGATACCTGCTCTGGCATTATTTTTGCATCTCCCCATGTGGGAGAAAAGGCAACACATGCGATCCAACACTGCCTCGAGGCTTGGAGCGCTTGGGGACAACCTAAATTTATTAAAACTGACAACGGACCAGCTTATACTTCACAAAAATTTCAAAGCTTTTGTCGCCAAATGGGAGTAACGCATCTAACTGGTATCCCATATAACCCACAAGGTCAAGGCATTGTTGAGAGAGCACATCGGACCCTTAAATCTTATGTTGTTAAACAAAAAGGGGGCGCTGACGAAGCTATACCCCGTACGCCAAAAGTGTCTGTGTCATTGGCACTATTCACCCTCAATTTTTTAAATCTTGATGCACATGGCCGTACTGCTGCTGACAGACATTGCACTGAACCAACTAGACCCAAGGAACTAATAAAATGGAAAGATGTCCTAACCAACAAATGGAGAGGCCCGGATCCTATTCTAATAAGATCCAGGGGAGCTGTTTGTGTTTTCCCGCAGAACGAACAAAATCCATTCTGGGTCCCAGAAAGACTAACACGATCAATACCCCAAGATGATGAAGATCGCCCTGCTGATATTGGGAATCATCCTGCCTCTGCAAGTGATATCCCAGGAAAAAGGGCTTCGATGGGGAATAATGTCAACATTCCCACTCCCCATGCCGGTAATGTATAATGCTCAGGTATTTCCCCGCCTTTTTTCTACCAATGAAAATCATGGGCTTCCATATTTACCGTGGGATCCCCAGCTCGAAAAGGTCACTGAACAGAGAAGACATAATTTGAGGGGGAGCTTATGTTTCTCCCTCAATAGTTCTTTGACCGAGTGCATTGGATTATCCTATCAGTACGTTGTCCATATTCCCAATGCACTTATGAATGATACATTTTATGGTGGAGATCTTGTTGATTTGTCTGGAGATTGGCCCAAGGTAACAAAAATTATTAATCATACTGAGTATCAGCAACCAAGGTTAGCCCCCTTTTGTGTAGCAAAGGAAGAGCTGTCTTCCACCCCGCCTTGGGCCGGCTGCCAAGCGCGTCGAGTGGGGCGAGTTAATGATTATTTCACCTTATCCCCACCCTTGATTAATGGTTCATATAATGTGGCAAGACGCAATGGCGAAGATAATCCCTCAGCCATTGGATATCCCTTCAATTTATGGCTTTTGTGTGGCATTAATGGGAGCTGCACCGATATTGCGCCTCTGGCATTAATAGAGGGAGGCTGGTCCCAAAGGGGTTTCATGCGGTTCAGCCTAAATTCCTCCTCCACGTGGTGGGTGGGATCGCCTCAACAGTTTCAATATCCCCCTACGCCTGTTTGTGTTTGGCCCCCTTTTCTTTGGCTTGTTAGTAATTCTACATTGCCTAATAATTTGACTGACATTCATTGTCAAAATTATTCCTGCTTTTATGCTACATGCTGGGATGCCAAGGCTTTTTCCTTTGCCATGGTTGTCCGTTTGCCCCGCTTTGTTCCAGTCCCGGTGGTGGCCCCCAGCTCCCTGTCCCTTTTTAGGGAAAAGAGGGATTTTGGTGTCTCTGCAGTGATCGTAGGAATTGTGGCTACTGTAGGCATAACCGCCTCAGTAACTGCATCAGCTCTGGCCCTGTCAGGGACTGTGCAGACTGCAGACACTATTAATCAACTGTCGGCCGCTGTGTCTGCAGCAATTGAAGATAGCCATCTTGCCTATACCCAGCTCCGGGGAGGATTATTACTGGTTAATCAACGTATAGATTTGGTTCAAGAACAAATTGATATCCTCTGGCAACTCGCGCAGTTGGGATGTGAAGTCAGAATGCCAGGGTTATGCATCACATCAGTACAATATAATAATTTCACATACGCCGCTAATCTTTCTAAGAGTTTGTCTCAACAGCTGCTACACAATTGGACGTTTGATTTTGATCAAACCCTCCAGAAACTTAGATTGGCCATCGTCCAAATCAATTCCACCAGACTTGACCTCTCCTTGACTGAAGGCTTTTCGTCATGGATTTCTTCTGTTGTTTCTTATTTTAAGGAATGGGTGGGGGTGGGTTTGTTTGGAATTCTCCTTTGCTTCGGATCGGTATTTAGCTTATGGTTAATTTGCAAATTATATAAGAAAAATAATAGAGACAAAATCATGATATCCCAGGCGCTTGCTGCCCTGGAGCAGGGGCAATCTGCACAGGTATGGTTGGCGGCGCTTAAACAAAATTGATTTGCACCACTGGTCGCTGGCTGCCCACGCCTTAGCGGGTGAGCTTCAGCAGCCCTAGAGGATTGTAGAGCAATGCATCGCACAGGTGGTCCCCCCGTCCCACCTGGGGAATATGCCGTCTAGTGGGGGTTTCCTGCCCTAGTCTTCCCCTCCTCGAAAAAATGGCAGAGGGACAGGTCGGAGCAACTTCGGGTCCCACTCAAGCCTAGTTGTTGCTTGCGGACATAGTTCTTACATCTTTGAGTAAGAGGATTCGGCCAATGTTCCCGTCCTCTCATACTGGGTGTCCAGTTGGTTTTATTAGATAAAAAAGGGGGAGATGTGGGGCGCCGCTATCTTCCGGTGCTGAGTCATTTCCTCAGTACCAACTCGTAAACATCTAGTTTGCGCCTGCGCTGGAAATCCCCGCCCCGGGCAGCTCCGCCTCAGGGATAACATCATATGGGGCGATCAGTGTTGAGCCAATCATGGCTTGCCACGTCCGAGGCGGGGAGAATTTCTTATAAAAGGGAGGGGCTCGGACTGCCTGGGGTCTCCGGTTGTGAAGCTTATGCTCTCCCTCTCAAGACGCATAAAGCTTACTGCAGAAGAACCCTATTGTGTGTGGTGTCCTTATTCGCGGGCGAATCAGAGAACACTCACAAGAGAAAGAGAAATGCGAGAGAGAGAAAGAAAGAGAGAGGCGAGAGGCAAAAAAGAGAAGATAAGAGGGATCGTAAACAAGAGAGAAATTTGACTAGAATCTTGGCCACAGTGATAAGAGAAAAAGAAAAAGACAAGATCTAGACAAGAATTCTGGGCAACAGAAGACCGAGCCTCAGCTAAAAAGGCTCAGCTGTGTCAGATTAAAGTTACTTATTTAAAATACACCTTTAGAGATGGGAAGCAGTGGCTAAATAAAGCCAAAAAAAAAAAAAAATTCTAAAAGAAAAAAAAAAAAAAGAAAATACAAAACGCAAAAGGATCCTAACTCATAACATCCAGGAAATCCAGGACACAATGAGAAGACCAAACCTACAGATAATAGAAGTTGATGAAAATGAAGATTTTCAACTTAAAGGGCCAGCAAATATTTTCAACAAAATTATAAAAGAAAACTTCCCAAACCTAAAAAATGACATGCCCATGAACATACAAGAAGCCAACAGAACTCCAAATAGACTGGACCGGAAAAGAAATTACTCCCGACATAATAATCAGAATAACAAATGCACTAAATAAAGAGAGAATATTAAAAGCAGTAAGGGAAAAAGGTCAAGTAACATATAAAGGCAGGCCTATTAGAATTACAACATTCTTCTCATCAGAGACTATGAAAGCCAGAAGATCCTGAACAGATGTCATGCAGACCCTAAGAGGAAATAAATGCCAGCCCAGGATACTATACCCAGCAAAACTCTCAATTACTGTAGATGAAAAAACCAAAGTATTCTATGATAAAACCTATTTCACAAAATATCTTTCAATGAATCCAGACCTTCAAAGTATAATAAAGGGAAAACACCTATATAAGAAATGAAACTAATACCAACAAAAGCAAGAAAGTAATCCTTCAACGAACGTAAAAGAAGACAGCTGCAGGAACAGAATCCTAACTTTAAACAACAAAAATAACAGGAAGCAACAATTAATTTTATGTAATTTCTCTTAACATCAATGTACTCAATTCCCCAATAAAAACACATAGACTAATATACTGGCTGCCCCAACAGAATCCAACATATTGCTGCTTATAGGAAACACAATTCACGGAAAAAGGCAGACACTACCTCAGAATGAAAGGCTGGAAAACAATTTTCCAAGCAAATGGTCTGAAGAAAAAGCTAGAGTAGCCATTCTAATATCGAATAAAATCGACTTCCAACCCAAAGTTATCAAAAAAGACAAGGACAGAAACTTCATACTCATCAAAGGTAAACTCCTCCAAGAGGAACACTCAATTCTGATTATCTATGCTCCAAATGCAAGGACAGCTGCATTCATTAAAGATGCTTTAGTAAAGCTCAAAGCACACATTGCACCTCACACAATAATAGTGGGAGACTTCAACACACCACTTTCATCAATGGACAGATCATGAAAACAGAAACTAAACAGGGACACAGTGAAACTAAGAGAAGTTATGAAACAAATGGACCTAACAGATATCTACAGAACATTTTATCCTAAAACAAAAGGATATACCTTCTTCTCAGCACCTCATGGGACCTTCTCCAAAACTGACCATATAACTGGTCACAAAACAGGCCTCAACAGATATAAAAATATTGAAATTGTCCCATGCATCTTATCAGATCACCATGGACTAAGGCTGATCTTCAATAACAACATAATAGAAAGCCAACCTTCACGAGGAAACTGAACAACAATCTTGTCAATGATACCTTGGTCAAGGAAGGAATAAAGAAAGAAATTAAAGACTTTTTAGTGTTTAATGAAAATGAAGCCACAACATACCCAAACCTATGGGACACAAAGAAAGCATTTCTAAGAGGGAAACTCATAGCTCTGAGTGCCTCCAAAAAAAAAAAAAAAAAAAAAAACAACCTAGAGAAAGCACACACTAGCAGCATGACAAAACATCTAAAGGCTCTAGAACAAAAGGAAGCAAATTCACCCAAGAGGATTAGACAGCTGGAAATAATCAAACTCAGGGGCGAAATCAACCAACTGGAAACAAGAAGAACTATTAAAAGAATTAACCAAACGAAGAGTTGGTTCTTTGAGAAAATCAACAAGATTGATAAACCCTTAGCCAGACTCATTATAGGGCACAGGGACAGCATCCTAATTAACAAAATCAGAAATGAAAAGGAAGATAACATATCCTGAAGAAATCCAAACACTATCAGATCCTTCTACAAAAGGCTACACTAAAAAAACCTGGAAAACCTTAACAAAATGGACAAATTTCTTTTTTTTTTTTTTTTTTTTTGGTTTTTCGAGACAGGGTTTCTCTGTATAGTCCTGGCTGTCCTGTAACTCACTTTGTAGACCAGGCTGGCCTCGAACTCAGAAATCTGCATGCCTCTGCCTCCCAAATGCTGGGATTAAAGGCGTGCGCCACCACGCCCGGCTGAAATGGACAAATTTCTAGACAGATACCAGATCAAGTTAAGGATGTAAACATTCCCATATCCCCTAAAGAAATATTATCAGTCATTAATAGTCACCCAGCCAAAAAAAGCCCAGGAGCAGATGGGTATAGTGCAGAGTTCTATCATACCTGCAAAGATCTAATTTCAATTCTGCACAAACTGTTCCACAAAATAGAAGTAGAAGGTACGCTACCCAACTCATTCAATGAAGCCACAATTACTCTGATTCCTAAACCACAAAAAGATTGAACAAAGATAGAGAACTTCATACCAATTTCCCATATGAATATCGATGCAAAAATTCTCAATAAAATTCTCGCTAAACGAATCCAAGAACACATTAAAGCGATCATCCATACTGACCAAGGAGGTTTTATTCCATGGATGCAGGGATGGTTTAATATACGGAAATCCATCAATGTAATACGGTATATAAACCAACTCAAAGACAAAAACGACATGATCATCTCATTAGATGTGGAGAAAGCTTTTGACAAAATCTAACACCCATTTATGATAAAAAATCTGGGAAAGATCATTAATTCAAGGCCCATACCTAAACATGATAAAAGCAATCTACAGCAAACCCGAAGCCAACATCAAAGTAAATGGTAAGAAGCTTTAAGCAATCCCACTAAAATCAGGGACTTAACAATGCTGTCTACTCTCTCCCTACCTATTCAACATTGTACTTGAAGTCCTAGCCAGAGTAATTAGACAACAAAAGGAGATCAAGGGGATACAAATTGGAAAAGATGAAGTCAAAATATCAGTTTTTGCGGATGATATGATAGTATATATAAGTGACCCTAAAAATTCCACCAGAAAACTCCTAAACCTGATAAACAGCTTCGGTGAAGAAGCTGGATATAAAATTAACTGAAACAAGTCAATGGCCTTTCTCTACACAAAGGATAAACAGGCTGAGAGAGAATTTAGGGAAAAATACCCTTCTCAAGAGTCACAAATAATATAAAATACCTTGGCGTGACTCTAACTAAGGAAGTGAAAGATCTCTATGATAAGAACTTCAAGTCTCTGAAGAAATAATTAAAGAAGATCTCAGAAGATGGAAAAATCTCCCATGCTCATGGATTGGCAGGATCAACGTTGTAAAGATGGCTATCTTGCCAAAAGCAATCTACAGATTCAATGCAATCCCCATCAAAATGCTATCTCAATTCTTCAACGAATTACAAAGAGCAATCTGCAAATTCATCTGGAATAACACAAAACCTAGGATAGCAAAAACTCTTCTCAAGGATAAAAGAACCTCTGGTTGGATCACCATTCCTGACCTAATGCTGTACTACAGAGAAATTGTGATAATAACTGCATGGTACTGGTATAGTGACATACAAGTAGACTAATGGAACAGAATTGAAGACCCAGAAATGAACCCACACACCTATGGTCATTTGATCTTCGACAAGAGAGCTAAAACCATCCAGTGAAAGAAAGACAGCATTTTCAACAAATGGTGCTGGCACAACTGGTGGTTATCATGTAGAAGAATGTGAATATATCCATTCTTATCTCCTTGTAATAAGGTCAAATCTAAGAGAATCAAGGAACTCCACATAAAACCAGAGACAGTGAAACTTATTGAGGAGGAAGTGGGTAAAAGCCTCGAAGATATGGGCACAGGGGAAAAATTCCTGAATAGAACAGCAATGGCTTGTGCTGTAAAATTGAGAATTGACAAAAGGGACCTCATGAAGCTGCAAAGCTTCTGCAATGCAAAAGACACTGTCAATAAGACAAAAAGGCCACCAACAAATTGAGAAAGAATCTATACCTATCGTAAATCAGATAGGGGACTAATATCCAATATATATAAAGAACACAAGAAGGTGGACTCCAGAAAATCAAATAACCCCATTAAAAAATGGGGCTCAGAGCTAAACAAATAATTCTCACCTGGGGAATACTGAATGTCAGAGAAGCACCTTGTCTTTGTCAGGGTTTCTATTCCTGCACAAGCATCATGACCAAGAAGCCAGTTGGGGGAGGAAAGGGTTTATTCGGCTTACACTTCCATGCTGTTGTTCATCACCAAAGGAAATCAGGACTGGATCTCAAGCAGGTCAGGAAGCAGGAGCTGAGCAGAGGCCATGGAGGGATGTTCTTTTACTGGCTTGCTTTCCCTCGCTTTCTCAGCCTGCTCTCTTATAGAACCAAGACTACCAGCCCAGAGATGGTCCCACCCACAAGGGGCCTCCCCCCTTAATCACTAATTGAGAAAATGCCTTACAGTTGTATCTCATGGAGGCATTTCCCAACTGAAGCTCCTTTCTCTGTGATAACTCCAGCTGTGTGAAGCTGACACAAAACTAGCCAGTACACACCTGAAAAAATATTCAACATCCTTAATCATCAGAGAAACGCAAATAAAAACAACACTTAGATTCCATCTCAAACGAGTCACAATGGCTAAGATCAAAAATTCAGGTGACAGCAGATGCTGGCGAGGATGTGGAGAAAGAGGAACACTCCTTCATTGTTGGTGGTATTGCAAGCTTTACAACCACTCTGGAAATCTGTCTGGCGGTTTCTCAGAAAATTGGCCATAGTACTACCAGAGGATCCCGAAAAATACCTCTCCTGGGCATACATCCAGAAGATGTGCAAACCAGTAAGAAGGACAGATGCTCCATTATGTTCATAGCAGCCTTATTTAAAATAGCCAGAAGCTGGAAAGAAAACAGATGACCCTCAAAACAGGAATAGATACAGAAAATGTGATATATTTACACAATGGAGTACTACTCAGCTATTAAAACGAATGAATTTATGAAATTCCTAGGAAAATGGTTGAGCCTGGAGGGCATCATCCTGAGTGAGGTAACATAATCACAAATGAACTCAAATGATATGGACTCACTGATAAGTGGATATTAGCCCAGAAACTTAGCATACCCAAGATACAAGAGACAATTTGTAAAACACATGAAACTGAAGAATGAAGATCAAAGTGTAGACACTTTGCCCCTTCTTAGAATTGGGAGCAAAACCCCCATGGAAAGAAGTTACAGAGATAAAGTTTGGATCTGAGACAAAAGGATGGACCATCTAGAGACTGCCATATCCAGGGATCCATCTCATAATTAGCCTCCAGACGATGACACCATTGCATACACTTGCAAGATTTTGCTGAAAGACCCTGATATAGCTGTCACTTGTGAGACTATGCCGGGGCCTAGCAAACACAGAAGTGGATGTTCACAGTTAGCTATTGGATGGAGCACGGGGCCCCCAATAGAGAAGCTAGAGAAAGTACCCAAGGAGCTAAAGAGATCTGCAACCCTGTAGGTGCAACATTATGAACTAACCAGTACCCCGGAGTTCTTGAGTCTAGCTGCATATGTATCAAAAGATGTCCTAGTTGTCCATCACTGGAAAGAGAGGAGCATTGGATACACAAACGTTATATGCCCAAGTACAGGGGCCAAAAAAAAAAAAAAAAATGGGAATGGGTTGGTAGGGAAATGGGGGAGAGGGGGAAGGGTATAGGGGACTTTTGGGATAGCATTGGAAATGTAATTGAGGAAAATATGTATTAAAATATATTAAAAAAGAGAATAAACAAGAATTATGCTGAATAAAGAAAAAAAAAAAAAAGAAAAAAGGGAATGTCCAAAAGCCTCTAAGGAAGATGAAGAGCCTAGAGTTCCTGGTGAAGATAAAGAAATTCCCAGAGACTTCTGATCAGATGACAAAGACTCTGAGACCACAGCAGTGATTTGGGTAGACACCAAAGGTCCTGGAGTGGAAGGCAAAGTTCCCACAGTCTGATTTGCAGACATGGGCTTTCCTATATAGCCTCCATCTATGGGATGCCCAAGAGCATCTTGTCATTCCAAGGCCACCTCAAACTTGAATTTAAAGCCATAATATTTTAGTGCCAAGATTGCCAGGCAAGCACAACTGCAACCTGACAGTTGGACCTCACATCTTTTGGGTGTAGGAGAGTGGGCAGAAAATAGAAATCTAAAACTAACCTGCATGTAATCTTCCTAGAGTTTGTTGTCAGAACAGCTGTTTTCTTATCTCTATTTATGGATATCTACAGACCAATACAACAATGAGGGATTCTTAGAGTTCATACAACCACTCACCCTGTTGTAAGGGCATGTTGATCTTGTATTCCTTCCAATAGTATATACGATATTTGGAAACTGGCAAAAAGAGATGGAATCAAATGATGCACTGTCATTCTTTTCTCCCACTACCCAAGGTAAACTAGATTTTCCTCTTCTGCACAGTGTGGTGACTGGATCCTGCTATTTGGTTATACATGGCCAGGGACATCCATCCTTCCTTCCTTCCTTCCTTCCTTCCTTCCTTCCTTCCTTCCTTCCTTCCTTCCTTCCTTCCTTCCTTCCTTCCTCCCTCCCTCCCTCCCTCCCTCCCTCCCTCTCTCTCTCTCTCTCTCTCTCACTCTCTCTCTCTCTCTCTGTCTTTTTTGACCTATCAGTCTATCTGCCTGCCTGCCTTTCTTCTTGCCTTCCTTCTTCCCTTCCTTGCTTCCTTCCTTCATTCCTTCCTCTCCCTCCTTTCTCTTCTCTCTCTCTCTCCTCTCTCGCTCTCTCTGTCTCTGTCTCTCTGTCTCTCTCTGGAAATTTGTCTGTCTCTCTGTCTCTGTCTCTTTCTGTCTCTCTCTCTGTCTCTCTCACTGTCTCTCTCTCTCTTTCTACCTGTCTGACTATTTGCCTGCCTGCCTGACTTACCATCTGCCTGTCTGCCTGCCTGCCTGCCTGCCTGCCTGCCTGCCTTCCTGCCTTCCTTCCTTCTTTCCTTCCTTCCTTCCTTCCTTCCTTCCTTCCTTCCTTCCTTCCTTCCTTCCTTCCTTCCTTCCTTCCTCCCTCCCTCCCTCCCTCCCTCCCTCCCTACCTCCCTCTCTCTCTCTTTCTTTCTTTCTTTTTCATTTTTATCTTTCATTCTGTCTTCTTTCTTTCCTTCTTTCCTTCTTTTCTTCTTTCCTTCTTTCCTTCCTTCCTTCCTTCCTTCCTTCCTTCCTTCCTTCCTTCCTTCCTTCTTTTTTTTCTTCCTACCTTCTTTCTTATGTGTTTCTTTGTTTCTTTGTTTCTTTGTTTCTTTGTTCTTTCTTTCTTTTTTCTTTCTTTCTTTCTTTCTTTCTTTCTTTCTTTCTTTCTTTCTTTCTTCTTCTTTCTTTTTCTCTTTGTTTTTTGTTTCTTTCTAACTCTTTCTCTCTCTCTCTCTTTCTTTCTCTCTCTCTCTCTCTCTCTCTCTCTCTCTCTTTCTCTCTCTCTCTCTCTTAATGTCTCTCTCTCTTGAGGTTTAGAGATTGGATTTCTCTGTGTATCTCTGGTTGTCTTCCAGCTCCCTGTGGACACCTTGCTGAACTTTAAGTAAAAAATATACCTACCTCTGTCTCCCAATTGCTTGGCTTAAAGACATAGTCAAACATTGCCTGGCAAACACAAAACGTTGAAACCTCAAATATAAAACCCTAAATATTTTTTAGAAAAAATCAAGTATAAAAAGAACAACAAAAACAGAACCCTAAGCAAGAGAGTAATGTGCTAAAAAAATAAAGAAAAAAAAAACTCAATTAAACCGCAAACCCAAAAATAAAATAAAGTCATTAAAATGAAAAAAAAAAAAAACACTAAAAATACACTATACACTTGAACAAAAACAATAACAACCCCTAAGAAATACAGTAAAATGTTCAAAAGAACATGAAGTAAAGTAAAGCCTAAATTAAACCCCAAATCCGAAATTACAATACAAAAAATAAAAAAAGAAAAAACTGTAAAAATACACTAGAAGCCTGAAAACAAAACAAAACAAACAAACAAAGAAACAAACATACAAAAACGAAACAACAAAAAAAAAAACTTCTAAATCACTCTTGTAAAAATTATACAAACATTTTAAAAATTCTAGAAATCTAAAATAATTACACAAGTAACCGAAATGTCCTTGAAAAAAAAAAATATATATATATGTCTGTCTGTCTGTCTGTCTATCTATGTAATTCTGTCTTTCTCTTTCTATGTTTCTGTCTCTCTTCTTTCTCTATTTCCTTCTATCTTTTAATCCTTCTTTCTTTTTTTTTTTTTTTTTTTTAATTTGTGTGTGATTTTGGTCACTGGGTTTCTCTGTGTATACCCTGGCAGTCATGGAAATCATTCTGTAAACCAGGCTGGCCTGGTTCTTAATAAACAAAGAAAATAAAAAAACACACTATACATATACTAAAACACTTAACGCCTAAAATCTCTAAAACGCTTTTCTAAAAAAACAATATATATGTGTATGTGTAGGTGTAGTTGTAGGTGTAGGTGTAGGTGTATGTATATTTACATTTACATTTATATTTAATTTATATTTATGTTTTATTTATATTTGTTTTTAAATTTACGTTTACCTTTATGTTTACGTTTACGTTTATGTTTATATTTATATATTCAAGAATCTAAAAACGACTCTAATAGCTGCCCCCCTTTTTTTTTTTTTTGAGTTTTTGGAGACAAGATTTCTCTATGTTTTCCTGGCTATCCTGGTACTCACCCTGCAGATTAGTCTGACCATGAACTCAGAAATCCAAGACCCATGCCTCTAAAGTGCTGGGATAAAAGGTATGGGTCACTACAGACTGGCAACCCTAAATACTTAAACTAAAAAATAAAATCAAAGTTTTTTGAAAAATACTCAAGAACAGACACACACACACACACACACACACACACACAAACACACACACACACACACACACACACACACACACACACACACACACACACACACACATACACAATAGAATACCCTAAAATATAACCATAAAGCCAAGAAAAAAATCTAAAATATTTAAGACACTAAATATACAGTAAAATTGAAAAAATCCAAAAATCCAAAAATAAAAACTATAAAATACTCGCCCAAATGCCCTAAAAACGCTTTTTAAAAAAACCCTAATATTCATAAAAAAATAATATAAATGAACCCAAAAATTTCCATACAGTAAATTTCTTACTTACTGTATTTATCTCTTTCTTTCTTTCTTTCTTTCTTTCTTTCTTTCTTTCTTTCTTTCTTTCTTTCTTTCTTTCTTTCTTTCTTTCTTTCTTTCTTTCATTCTTTCTCTCTCTCTCTTTCTCTCTCCCTTCCTTCCTTTCTTTCTTCCTTCCTTCCTTCCTCCCTCCCTCTCTCCCTCCCTCTCTCCATCCCTCTCTCTCACTCTCTCTTCCTTCCTCCCTTCCATCCTTCCTTCCTTCCTTCCTTCCTTCCTTCCTTCCTTCCTTCCTTCCTTCCTTCCTTTCTTTCTTTCTTTCTTTCTTTTTTTCTTTCTTTCTTTCTTTCATTCTTTCTTGCATGGGATTTTGGAGACTAGTTTTCACTGTCTATACCCTGGCGGTCCTGGAAATCACTCTGTACACTATGCTGGCTTTCAATTAAGAAATTCACCTGCCTCTGCCTACCAAGACTGAGACTGAAGGCATGGATCACCACTGCCTGGAAACACTAAAACTCTTAGACCCCCCAAAATATAACCCTAAAAATTTTAAGCACATACTTAAAAACACACACACAACACACACACAATCAAATAAAATAGTATAACATTAAAAAAATAACTAAACCCTAATAAGAACCGAAAATCAAGAAAAAAATTT
Source organism: Mus caroli (assembly GCF_978045245.1). NCBI lineage: Eukaryota > Metazoa > Chordata > Mammalia > Rodentia > Muridae > Mus > Mus caroli. The sequence continues at coordinate 6,298,735 of NW_028227277.1, forward strand.
AAAATTCATAATAAACAAAGTAATATCATTTTCAGTGACATTCAACAACATGTGACATGTACAAATAACCTTCACATCCTGGGTAAACAGAGTCCTATTCCTAAAATCCTCCTCCATTTTTAAGTTCAGATTCTCTGCTCACAGCCCATGCTAGCTAAAGCCACTAACCAATGCTAACCTTGCCTTCTGTTCCCACCCTCTACTCCTTCACATTGAATGAAACACCATCACTTGATGCTGAGAGAACTTGGTAGTTATTGAATATCTTTCCATGGATTGTCACACTGCCTCCTTCTTCTGCCTACCAAGGGAGTGTGGACAGCCAGATCTCTTGTCACAAGGCTGACATCCAACTGTTTGTGGAGAACTAAAGTAGTTGCTGAGTGAAGCAAAAACTAGCACAGCATAATTTATGACTGGAGAATACAGGCTTGAAGGTAACTTGGGAGGAAATTTGACCATGTCTATTATGTTTAGAGAACTGATAATGCCAACTTGTCCCAACTCTATCATAGAACATGAGCTTTCAAACAGAAGTAAAGAGCAGGAGGGGAAGGAGATTGCCTTACCAATAGTTAGAAAGGTCTGGCTTTGGCCAGGACCATGGAAACTGCTTTGCAGTGGCCCTTGTGCTGGGATCTCAGAGATCTCCTGGACAGGTTCTATTATCTGAAGTTTGGGTAGACTCACAGGTATTTTGGATTGTGTAACAAACATACTCATCTACATCATTTCTTCCAGGAGTATGTCACACATGTTGATCTGAAGAAAATTTCAGAACCCATCATTCCACTGAAATGCAGCTCCTTTTACCTCACAGGAAGTACATCATTGGCCAGGAGCAATGGGAGGAGCTTTTACCTTTCCAGTAACCACTACAGACAACACACATAAAGGAGACAGTGGGGTCAAATACATTCCATTCTCACAACAGATTTATACCTAAATGGCCACATTTCAATTACTCAAGAGCCGGGGGAGGCATGTGGATCCTAGACAGGTCATGACATGTCTAGACCCTTGAAGATGACATCTTCTATTTTCAACAAATCAGGAAGACAGGAAGAAAGCAAAACCATTCAGTCATGCTACCTTCAGGAGGCAGAGTCTTTGGCAGAGTCCTGTCCATTTAGTCAACTGCCCTGAAGCTGAAGCAACTGCAAAGCAGCACCTGTCCCATGCTGAAGTCATGAATCTCAGCTGGCTGCTCTCCCACAGACACTGTCCAGTGTACATCCAAGCCTTCCCTGTACAGAGGCTTTGAGTAGTGGTTCTGAGAACAAAGCAATACTACCTTCCTTCTCAGGCCTTTTGGGTATGCTAATGTGAACTGCTATTGGAATTTAATGGGCCAGTGATGTGTATCACTCATGATGGAAAGCTATTCCTAAGCTCTCACAAATTCAGACATCTACACCCCCCCCCCCATATTCATCATGCAGATCAGGAAAACCAAGGAAGAACCAGATACTGTTACATATTTTCCTGTCACTTAGATGTTCTATGAATTCTTAACAGGAGGGATAGCATCACATTTGTTGCCCTTATTTACCCTAACCAAAGCTCATAGCTTTGCTGCTGGTTAGTAGTTACAGGGAGGTAAAAGCATCTATCCACTTTAGGATAACAAATGCAAAGAAAGAGTATATAGCACAGGAAATTTAATGTTAACTTCTAACTGTCCTACCACTGTGGTGAGTAATCAGAGATATAGGCATGGAACCATTTCATGGAAGACAATTTGAAGTGTCTTCAGGTATAACAATGTCCAAGCACATTTATACAGAAGCAATAACAGTTTATAATAAACTATGTTCCCGTTCCCTCCTTTTATATGTTTTCTAGACTATCTGGCATTGCCTTTTCAAACTGTTCCATAAAGATCCAAGCAATACATATCTCGTCACTACAGAGATAATTGTAGTAAGTGATGCTGCTCAAGAAATTCATTTACTGATAATAAATGAGGCATTGCCATTTGGGTGTTGTAGAGTGGGCATGGAGTCAGGAACTGTGGAAACTCTGTGACCTCATTGCTGAATCCAGCAGAAGAGAATGTTTAAAGGGCTCTGTGGAAGGCTAGGGGCTGTGGAATGACACAGAGACAGAATGGCTCATCCCGACCCAGCTGCCTGCCTCCATTTTTGGAGTGAGAACAAACAACCACAACCAATCTTCACCTTGTATCCTGGCCTCTTGTGATCTCTCTTGAGGTCTTCTATCAGGGTAAGAAATCTTTGTCTAATTTCCAGGCTGAACTTCTGGGTCTTGGTGTTTGTATTGGGCAAAATAAACAGGAACTGCTCCAACAGGAGCAGAGTCTGGATCTGCTCCACAGAGTGTGACTGAGGCTTCAGCCACTGGAAACAAAGTCCCCAGAGTTTGCAGAAGGCCTCGTGAGGCCCATCTCCTTCATCATACTGGAACTGCCTGAAGCGCTGGAGGAAGGCTTCACAGGCTGCCATATTTCCAAGGCTGAGTAGAGGATCCCTGTGGGGCAGAGTTAATGGGTGCTTCCATTTTTCCCACTGGACGGCTCTTTCTTGGTCCTGGGGCCTCAGGTCTCAGGTGTTTCCTTGGGCCACCTGCAGCAGAGAGGAGGCCTCCGTGAGAAAGGAGACACAGGAGTGATAACTAACGTGTATATGGTTCCTGTCCTTTCAGCTTTCAGAACCTGATGCCAGACATGGTCTCTTCACCAAAACATAAGTGTACACATCCAACTCTGCACAGAGATGTCAAAAGTTATACAAAGCATGCCCACAAATCCTTTTTGCAGACTCCTTGGAACTGTGCGTTCTAGTAGGTTAGCCACTGGCCTGTGTGGCTACTGAACTTGGACTTAGTGGAAGCTGGAAGCTTTTATTCCTACCCGCAAGTATCCCTGCAGAATGTTCTCTGCTATTAGGAAGCCATGTTCTGAGCAGTCCCATGGACTGCAGCTGGGAACACCTATACTTCTGCAGAGACACATGACTAGAACACTGCCTCTTAGGATAAGAGTACTGTCTGTTCTCACATAGGGCCCAGGTTTCATTCTCAACACCCACACGGTGCCCACAACCATTTGTAATCAAGTTCAAGGGGATCCAACAAACCCTTCTATCCTCTCCAGATACCAGGCATGCATGTATGTATATAGTCAGTCATGCGTACAGGAACATAAAAAATCCATACACAATTATAAGATACAAACATTAAAACTTTAAAAGAGTGCAGGCATCTAATCCCACTCCTCACACAATAATGGTATCCAAGTGTTTCCAAAAGAATGGAGGTCCCCAAAAGGGGAACAGCTACAGTTTCCCTGAGAAAGCCCTCCAGCTTTGAATGTCCATTAGTAACCTTTGCAGTCAACCCTTCCTCTCTTGATCTTGTCACACCCACTAAGTGGAATGAACTCATGCCCACCTCTACCAGTTTGTCTTTGCTATAACCTTCATAATAGTTTTTCTCGAAGGAAAAAAAACACTATATGAGGAGATGAATGTCATAAAAAATATCTCAGGAGTTCCTATTGTGAAATCAATACTCAGTTCACTCCATATCTGGAGACAGGGCCTATTCTAAACATCACTCACACATCTGTGTGCTTATCTCCCACAGGAACTTAGGAGAGAGAGAGTAGTATTGTTCTTTCCCTTTGGTATGAGGAGGGTTGAGGTAAAAAAAAAAATCTTAGAGTCACTGAATTCATTGAAAGTGCTCAAAGACTGGTCTCCCCAGCTTTCAGGGCTTGTGACTACTGTGACATTGGAGAGCTTCTTTCTCTGGCTGGATTTCAACTTCTGCCCTTGTACCCTTTTTCCCTCTCCCCCTCAGTGACTCTTTTCCTTCCTTCCTGTTTCTGTTCCCTTTCCTAAAGCAGTTTCTTTTCTTGACATCTTCTCTAAAAGACTGGCCATGAAAATGACCTCAACCCGATTTCCCCTGTAACATTTCCTTGCAAAAGTGAAGAGATACCTAGCCTGTGCACTGGTGACTCAGATACAATTATGAGCCTATGTACAAGGAGCCTGAAAGGATTATAGTATCCAGGCACATGGAAGAGGAAAAGCCTTTATGGAACCCTTAGAAGATTCTACTTTCCTTGATCTAGATATCTAGGCATCCAAATGAAGCCCTCTGGGTTGGTATCACCCAAGAGATGAGCATGTGATACATATCCAAGATGTAATTTGAGAAACATATAAATGTTTACATATAAACACTTAAATGTAGACAATGCTGAAATCATCTACAAGCTTACTTAGTACAGTCATGGTTTACTTCGTAAGACTAAGCAAAGCACTACAAAGAGAAATTGGGGTGAAGTGTCTCAAAGCTCTGGGAGAACAGATTAGTAATTTTGTTGTTTTTAAAATAAGTACCTTATTAAATATTTATAAGATAGGTGTTAGACTCCATATTTCTGACACCCTAAGCCAAGAAATCTGTTGGTAAGCTCTGTCCCAGCTCTTTAGTGGCCAGAAACCCTCCTCCCTGTGATCCTAGGTCAAAGGCTACGTGATTAATTAGATCACACATTAATAGGTACTCTCCTCTTATGTGGTCAACATGAACATTTCATACCAAGCTGCAAACCCTTATTTCTCATATCTTGTATCCCCAAAATAAGGATTTATTTATTATAATTATTACAATTACTATTATTAGAAAAAATTACTATTATTATGACTAATAATAAAAAGATTAATATTAATATTATTATTACATTGTATGTATGAGGAATATGTGAAAATATGGCTGTACAAGTGGGTTGTGGTGCATGGGATGACTAGAGGGTGGCTTTTGGGAGTCTGAGATTCCTTCCCACTACCAAGGTTTTTTAGGATGGAACTAGGTACTCAAGATTGCACAGTGAGTGCTTTTACCTCCTACCACACACATTTGAAACCTAGTGCTCATTATAATTCACACCATTGTTTTTACCATGACACTGCCTGACTTCAAGTCCTATGAGCCCTCTCATTATAACACACAGCAAACAATGCTTCCCCGGGCAGGTTGCAACCTGTCCCTGGCTCCTAGGTCCCACCCACCTGGTCTCCATCCTTCAAGTGAATATCCAAGCTTCAGTTATGCAAACTGCCACTCTCTATTGCACATCCTTTCTCCTGCCTCCCCCATTCACAGGAACTTTCAAAGACCTATTCAGAATCATTCACCTCACCTTATACTTAGATACTTCATGAACTGGGGCTACCAAGAATGAATATCTTCTGTCCCTTGCTCCTAGACTTGACTGATCTGCTGTTTCCCTTTGTCAAATCTCTCCATGCATCAAACACCTCATGGTGCTGGCCTAACTGATCATCAGAAAAGAATCCCTTCTCAGAAAGCTGCCTCCTTTCCCCAACAGACCTATTTAGTAATGCAAAGAATCTAGCTACTTGTTGCCTATGGCAAGTCTTACTGACACTTCAGGGGTGGGGTTAGCCAGCATCTATCATTTGAGCCTGCAAGAGTCAGATGAGGGTCTGTCTAACAGCTCATAGATACTCCCCCTCCGCTAGACCACCACCAATACACAGATTTCTCCACGTTGTGCTTACTTTGAGTAACTCTGGAAGGAGCTAGATTTTTCTCTCTGGAATCTCTGTCCCTGACATGAGAGTCTAAGACTCACTGCTGTGTTCCAATGCTGAGAGATACAAAGGAGTTGCATTCTTCCTCACACTGGCTTCAATACAAGTTTCATACTCCTTAGCCACATCTACCTTTTGAAGATCCAATTGACCATATGTCACCTTCAGGAGGCACCTTTTGTATACACAGCTTAAGAAAGCTGTGTTTTAAGGATCAGTGAGGAAAGGTCCTAGGTCCCTGTCTCGTGATTAGGTCAGGGTTAGTGATGTCAAGCAAAGGCAGGGAAACCACACAATACTGTATGGAGCATAAATGTCTTCCTTAAAATTTGAATAAGACATTGGAACCACAAAGACTGACAGTATAACCAGTAAAATGGTAGTAAGACAAAATAATTTCAGCACTTAGGGGGCAGAGGCAGGAAAGTCTCCATGACATGGAGACTAGCCTGATAAGTATAGTGAGTCCCAGGCCTGCCAGGGCTCAATACTAACACCCTATCTGTCTCTGTTAGGTCTCTCAACTAATTAGGAGCAGTCATAGCCTCCTTGTAATTCTTTTTTATCTTTTTTTTTCATTCAGTCTCATAAAAAAAAACAAAAAGACAGCAGCTTGTTGTAAGATAAAACTCAAAGGTAAAGCTTCCTGATAACTCTTCCCATGTAGACTTCAACAGTGCTCCTCAACTCCTCCCAAAATACTATAGGATTAAACTGGCATTGAACATGTACTTGAATTATCTGCAAAGTTTTAAAGAAATTGGGAAAAAAATGTAAAAACCCTAAGATCCAAATGAAAATGCAAGTACTTATGTTTCGAATCTAAGACATAAAAACAAGATGATCATTGGCAACTATGAGTGCTTAGGTTAAACAAAAAGAGTGTTCAAATATATGCATATACAAACACATCCATATATATGCATATATAAAATGTTATATATTATATACATTTTGAATATTAAATATGTTAACAAATATATAATGATATATATTGAATATATGTTGTATATTATATATATATTATAAATTTGTGCGTTCATATGTGTAAGGTTTGTGTGTGTGTGTGTGTGTGTGTGAGAGAGAGAGAGAGTTAAAGTGTGTGTGTTTGGTTTTATGCATGTGTGTAAGCCCAAGGTCAGATTGATTCACTATCAATATCTTAAACCATTATGGAAAAAAGAGCAATAATTCTGAAACTATTTCCAATAACTAGGAAAAAAGAAAGTAGCACTACCAAATACATTTTATAAAGCTGGTATTACTATGATTCCAACAATCAGAGGATAAAACAAAAACTAGACCATTTTTCCTGATAAACACAAAGGCAAAAATAATCTACAAAATACTTAATAATCAAATTTTAGAACACATTAAAAAGAACCTACCCATGGTCAAGTTGACTTTAACTTAAGAATTCCAATCAACATACTTCTAGAGCAAATATAACAGGGACAGAAATCACATGATTATCTCAATAGGTGAGGTAAAGGACTTTTCGAAGTTCAACATCCCTTCTTGGTACGAACTCTGGGAAAAAATATGGATAGAAAAAAGAGATTTCCGTATAAACAACTCCATATAGGCTATATTCAGCAAACATAGAGCCAATTATAATCAATCATATAAATTATAATATATAATTTTATATTATATTAATATATTAATAATGGTTAATTAATAATTGCCTGAGAATATATTATTATATTAACAATATAATTAACAACATACTTATAATATAGGAATATGTTATGGTAAACCATATAAAAATCTCTATGTAGGCTATATATAGGAAAACGATAGCCAACACTAATAATTAATATAAATTGTATTATATATATATTATATATTTATATTATAAAATTTATAATGATGTACTGATCACATAATTATAATTTATGAATAATAGTATTATAATGTTAGAATAATATTATTAGAATATATTATAATAATAATATTAATTGTATAATTATAATAGAGAAATATGATAAACCATATAAAAATCTCCATGTAGGGTATATGTAACAAACCTATAGTCAATAATCATAAATCATATAAATCACAATATATCAATATATTAATAATATATTCTTAATAATTAATTGATCATACAATAATAATGTGTGGTTATAATATATTATAGTAACATTATAGTAATATGATATAGTAATAATATAATTATAATATATGATTATGTTAAAATAAAACATATAAAAAAATGTCCATTTAGGATATATGTAACAAACCTATAGCCAATTATATTAAATCATATAAATTACAATATATTTATATATTACACATTTATATATTAATAATATTTATTTAATAATTTACTGATAATATGATTACATGTTGTTTAAATATAGTAATAATATAATTAATTTAGTGATTGATAATGTAATTATAATATGTAAGTGTAACATAATAAACTATATAAAATTTCCTTACAGGCTATATGTAATTAACCTATAGCCAATTACAATAAACTGTGGAAAATTGAAAACATTCCTTCTAAAATCAAGAAACAAAGCCATGTACTCTTTCCAATAGTATTTAATACATTGATTAGAATCTTGCCTAGAGAACAAGGAAAAAAAATAGTAAAAGGGATTCAAATAGAGAAATTTGAAGTCACATAATTTAATAATAAATAGCATAATCTGACATGAAAAACCCCTAGAGACCTCTAGAAAGCTCTTAGATCAGATGTATAAATTCAACAAAATAATGTATAGTCAGGATATAAGAACTAGTGTTTTTTCTATACCAATAATATAATTAAAAATATAATTATAATATAAAAATATATTATGATAAAGGACAAGTTAATCAGGAGGGGAGAACTCCATTCATTACAGATTCTTAAAGTTAAAGGAAGACCTGGGTTTGGGGTATTGTGCTGTGATAATTGCAGCATTCAGAAAACTAATACATGGAAAACTGCTGTGACTCGGATGCCAACCTGGGTTGCATTGTGAATACCAAACCATACAGTCTTAAAAATAAAATACCTAAGAATAAATCTATCCAAGGTGATGAAAACTGAAAAACATTGTAAAAAGAAACCAAACACATGAAAATGGGAACATTTCCCACTTCTTAGATTAGAAGATTAAAATTGTGAAAATGGCACTTCTGCCAGAAAGTGTCTGCAAGGTTAATATAATCCTCATCAAAAATTCCAATGCCATTCTTCACAGAAATAGAAAAAGAAAAAATAAAAATTCATATTTAAATACAAAACATCTCTGATTTTCCAAAGCAATCCTAAACAGAAGGAAAATGCATAGATGGATCACAATACTTAATTAATATTTCCACTAATATGATAGGCAGGGGTGGTGCATGTCTTCAATCCTGGCACTTGGAAGTTAGATACCAGTGTATTTCTGAGTCCAAGGCCAGCCTGGTCTACAGAGTGATTTCCAGGACAATCAAGGCTACACAGAGAAATCCTGTCTCCACAAAGAAAAAAACAACCACAACAACTACAACAAATCCAGTAAAGAGCTATAGTAACAGTCACATGCTGACACAATAAAGAAAATCCATGAACAAAATAAAGGATGCAGAGGTGAACCCACAGCTACAGCCATTTTGTTTTCACATTGCTGTTAAAAATATTCATTGATGAACAAGAAAATGTCTTCAAGAAATTGTAATAAAACCAGAAATGTTGATGTGGATAATCCCAGTACTTTGGGAGGTAGAGGTAAGGAAAAAAGGGATTCAAGATCATTCTTCACTAGATACGCTGTCCCCAAAACCCAAAACCCCACAAAGGAAAGTAAACAAACTAAAGAGGAAAAATAAATGGGGCTGGCAAAAAATTGAGTGTTTATATGTCAAAGAACAAAACTAAAACTGTGTCCCTCACTCTGTCCAAAAGTGTTCAAAATGGATCCATCATCTTTTTGTTTGTTTGTTTGTTTGTTTGTTTGTTTGTTTGTTTGATTTTTGTTTTTTTGAGAAAGGATTTCCCTGTGTAGCCTTGGCTGTCCTGGAACTTACTTTGTAGATCAGGCTGGCCTGGAACTCAGAAATCTGCCTGTCTCTGCCTCCCAAGTACTGGGATTAAAGGCATGAGCCACCAAGCCTGGCTGGACCCATGATCTTAAGATGACACTTGAAACCCAAACTGCTAAAGGAAAATAAAATTACAATATCCCACTTTAAGCACAATCAAGGAGTTTCTGAAAAGTACCCCAAATAGCAACTTATTTTATGCTTATTCAGCAATAAAGAATAAAAAATTTAGTAAACTAGATGGGGAGGGAGGTCAGGTTAAAGGAAGTAAGCTTAGTTCTTTTCTGTCTAAGGCCTGAGGGAATTTAAATTAGTCACATATAGCTCAAAAAATAGTACAAGAATTGACAAATGTCATTACATGACAGTAAAAGATTCCAGTCTCCAAAGGAAGCAAGTGGCAAAGGAGAATGAAGAGGGAGCCTACAGGACAGGAAAAAGTTAAAAAATAAAAATAATAACTTTGCCAACCACATTTGTAAAAATATTAATCTGGAAAATCTATAAAGAACCTCAAAACTTAAGGAAAATTATCTCATCACTGGATGGGTTAATGAGTTAATAGATAATACTCAAAACAGCACATACAAGTCACCAATAAATACATGTAAAACATTCAACATCTTTAGCTATCAGAGGAAGACAAATTAAAGCTAAACTGAGATCTAACAGCAGTCAGAGCAATTACTATCAAACAAACAGCAATAAGTACTGGTGAGTATGTGGGGAAAAACATTATATATTGCTGGATAAAAACCTAACTACTTCTGGGCTGTGGTGGTGCATGCCTTTAACCTCCTACTAGGGAAGCAGAGGCCTTTTACTCTCTGTGAGTTCCATGACAGCCTGTCCTGAAGAGAAAGTTCTGGACAGCCAGTACTTCTCAGAGAAACCCTGCCTCAAGGATGAAAGGAAGAAAGGGAAAAAGACAACCAAAGGAAACCAAACTAGCACATTAGCTATAGATATTGCTCTTTGGAAGTTAAATATTTTAAAAAGTAACTAAAATGTAATAATATTTAAATTAAAGCTGTTAGAAATACCATTTGAAGAAGGCACACCAGTGAATTTATATATAATTTTCTTCACTATTTATACATGACACCAAATGTATAAACTATGGAGTTTTATGCATCTATGAAGGAATAAAATTTTCATTAAACTGGATGGAACTGAGTCCTTTTGTCTGGTCACTGAGAGTTTGACCTTGCTCCAGTGTGAAAGTGCATAAGAAACGCAAACTGGACTTGTATTTTTCATCTTTTTTTTTTTTTTTGGAGGGGGTAGGGCAGATGGGTGGGGGCAGACCTAGGAGTACTAGGAAGAGACTTTGCTTTGGGTTCATGACATGAAATTAACAATAATCAATAAAAATATGAAAAAAAATCTGGACAGAAATATAAATCATAAGATTGTTAAGAGGGAACAATCAAGATCCTTCCCGCCTAGGATTTGAGGCAATCTAAAACACAGTCACCAAGTAACTGGCCCATCCATATGAGGTTAGTCAGCTTGGCTACCTCGCACCCAGGTCATGCCCCCTCCGTGTTCCCAATCAAGCCATTTGCTTTCATTTTAGTTCTCTTGTGTGTCCATACTGTCAAGGGCGAGCCTTGTGCTGGTTGTCATCAGAGTACAACTTTACCTAAGACAGTTTGTTCTTTCCTTGTTATGATGGGTTCCAGAGAGAGAGGTCAGCGTGTAAGTATTTCCTACCAGGGAACATCTGCTTACCAGGCGACCTCAACTTACCAAACCGTGCAATTTGCATCCTAAAGTTAGTAAAGTCACAGGCTCCACTGAGGTCAAAGTTTGCTTTATCCTTAATGCCACAGTACTGTCTGTCTGCTTGCAAGGCCCCTTCTCTGAGTAATAAACGACCCCACATGCTAAACTCCACTCCACACATCACTGGCCCAACTCTGTCTCCTTCCCAATACCCAGAAGCAACCTCATCTCCCTGTTGTCAACCATCCAGTAGCCACTCAGTCCACAGCAAAGATAATGATGATGCAGGAACAGTCAGCTTCGCAGCCTTCTTCCCAACTTCAGGTATAATAGGGACTCTCCTGTCTCAGGCACCTCAGGAACTGATGCTACTGGGAGTGGGAGGTGGGGCGCTAAAAACTAGTTCCATTCCTTCTAGACCTGACTGGTCCCTTGTGTCACGTTCTGCTCTGGAACATCAGAGCTCCTCAGATTGGCCTTATACTGGCTGGCCTCAGCTTACCCCGAGGCAAAGTCATTAAGTAATTAGGTTTTGAAGACTGCTCCAGAAATATCTCCCCTTTGCCATCAGTAAAGTGTCTTGGAGCTAAGAAGGGTCTGGCCCAATAGTCACACAGACTTAACAGCTATCCTGTGCTGAATCTGAGCCTGCTCAGAGACTGGGGTACAGCAGTAAATATCACTGATCCTCTCCTGATAATTATCTACCACCTGAGGATAGAAAGAAGTTCCTTTCCCTGCCATCAACCATCCAGATCTCTGCTTTGCACTTACTTGTAGGTGACTGGCTCTCATCACAGTGGGCTTGGACTGAGTTCCATGTGGCTTCCTCAAGTTCTTTTGTCTTTTGAAGCAAAAAGTGAGCCTGCATACCTTCAGGAATCACTCATTTCACATGTGTCTTCTACAGCTAAAATGACCTTGTGAATGTCCACTGAAGAGAACTGAGCTAGTGGTGTCAAGAAAAGGTCAGATTCAGCTTTTCTAAGTCTCTGATGGAGGTTTCCTCCTGGAAATATGAAGGGCAGACTCAGGGGCCTCCGAAAAATCTTTTAATATTTTCAACAAATCTGTGCTTTGTGATCACGTCTCTAAAATTTTCTTAAGCATTTGTTATTTTTATTTTTTTAAAGGAGCCCTCCAACAGAAATTTCTGGTGGGGAAGATGTAATATTTTTAGCCTTTCTTTCCACCTGTAAGTGAACCAGCAAAACCCCCTACTTTTTTGTTTCTCCAGAATTTAAGGTATAATTAAGGAGTTCTTTAGTTTGCTAAAGACTTCAAAAGTGGCAATTTTTAACCATAATGGACTTTCGCACACATGGTGAGATGATGACGTCAGCCTTCTTCACCTTTATGGAAAGGAAGTAGACAGATCTCCTTAAGTCCCTAGGGCCCCTTTACAACAGTTTGGAAAATGTTATTTACTTATCTCTGAATTGAATGAAAAGATGTATTTTCAATAAAAAGTATTTTCCCAAAAGCTAGATGTTGGTACAAAAGACCTATAAACTGATTTTTTTAAAAGAATCATATAGTATACAAAGGACAAATATGAAAGTTTTCAAACTCGGAAGAATTTCATTTTGAAAGTATGGTAAGAACCCTAGAGTTAATAACCATGAACACAGAACACAACATGTAGTAAACAAAAGTACAAAGTACACTCCAATAGGCCAGCAGGCATAAAATTAGGGAATGTAAGGATCTTTATAATGGAGTACAATTCCTCCCCCATTCTCCATGGAAACAAACAGACTCCCTGTTGTCTCCAAAGACTTTGAGTAGGGAATCATCCAGCATCCTTTCTCTTCCATTTGATTAGAGCTGACTCTAAGACCTGCTAAGATTCCAGGACAGGAAAATTGGACTCCCTTATCCACTTTGGTATGTGTGTTTCCAGTTAGTGTTACAAATGATCACATCCTTAGACAACTAAAACAGAGTCTATCTCTTCTAGTACAATTCCAGAAGGCAGAAAGTGTAAAACTCAAGGGGTTAGCTAGTTTTACTCATGCCTGTTGTTTGCAACCTATAGGTTGTAAGTCCTCGTGACACTTTCACAGGAGTTGTCTAAGACTCTCTGTGTGTCAGATAATTATGTCACGATTCCTAACACTAGGAAATTACAGTTATGAAGTAGTAAAAAAATAATTTTATTGTAGGGATTCCCACAGCATAAGAAAATATATATTTGTAGGAACTGCAACATCAGGAAGGTGGAGAACAACACTCTGGAACCTTGAAGACCAAAAGCATGCTGTGCCTCCCAGCCTCGCCTTGGCATCAGTCTAAGATCTGCTTCTGACTCTGCTCTTCTTGCTTCCGTTTGTTTCTTCTGATCATATGGGGATAACCTACATAGTATAGTCAAATGCCCTATCTGAGGACATGATCAAATCCATTTTGTGAAACAATGTGCCATAGTATCATAAGGACAGGGCTGTCTTTGGGAGCAGTGCTCTTCTGCATTCCTCTGTGTGCTTTGATTTCTTTAATTTTTTTTTCTGCCATGAAGTTATTGTTCCCCAGTATTATTATATTATATTATATTATATTAGATATTTTCTTAATTAAATTTCAAATGTTATTCCCTTTCCTGGTTTCCCCTCCAAATACCCCCTATCCCATACATCCTCTCTCTACTCACCAATACAACCAATCATACTTCCCTGTCCTGGCATTCCCCTACACTGGGGAATGGAGCCTTCTCAGGACCAGAAGCCTCTCATTCGTGTCCAACTAGATCATCCTCTGCTTCATATGTGGCTGTAGCCATGGGTCCCTCCTTATGTACTCTTAGATTGACATTTTTATTATTATTATTATGTATTTATTTCATTTACATTTCCAATGCTATCCCCAAAGTCCCCCACACCCTCCCACACCTACACACCCATCCACCCACTTCTACCTTTTGGTCCTGGCATTCCCCTGTACTGAGGCATATAAGGTCTGCATGCTCAATGGGCCTCTCTTTCCACTGATGTCCTACCAGGCCATCTTCTGATACATATGCAGCTAGAGACATGAACTCTGGGGGAGTACTGGTTACTTCATATTTTTTGTTCCACCTAGAGGATTGCAGATGCCCCAAGCTCACTGGGTACTTACTCCAGCTCCTCCTTTGGGGACCATGCGATCCATCCAATAGCTGACTGTGAGCATCCACTTCTGTGTTTGCTAGGCCCTGGCATAGTCTCACAAGGGACAGCTATATCAGGGTCCTTTCAGCAAAATCTTGCTAGTGTATGCAAAGTTGTCAGGGTTTGAAGGCTGATAATGGGATGGATTCCCGGGTATGACAGTCTCTAGATGGTCCATCCTTTTGTATCAGCTCCAAACTCTAACTTTGTAGCTACTTCCATGTGTGCCTTGCTCCCAATTCCAAGAAGAGGCAAAGTATCCACACCTTGGTCTTCCTTCTTCCCAAGCTTCATATGTTTAGCAAATTGTATCTTATATCTTGGGAATTCTAAATTTATGGGCTTATATCCACTTATTATCCAGTGAGTACATATCATGTGAGTTTTTTTGTAATTGAGTTACCTCACTCAGGATGATGCCCTCCAGGTCCATCCATTTGCCCAGGAACTTCATACATTCATTTACTTAATAGCTGAGCAGTACTCCATTGTATAAATGTACTACATTTTCTGTATCCATTCCTCTGTTGAGGAGCATCTGGGTTCTTTTCAGCTTCGGGCTATTATAAATAACACTGAAATGAAAATATTAGAGCATGTGTAGAGCATTCTTACTGGTATGAGTATCTTCTGGATATTTGCCCAGGAGAGGTATTGCGGGATCCTCCTTTAGTACTATGTCCAATTTTTTGAGGAAACACCAGATTGATTTCCAAAGTGGTTGTATGAGCTCGAATTCCACTAACAATTGAGGAGTGTTCCTCTTTCTCCAAATCCTTGCTAGCATCTGCTGTCACCTGAATTTTTGATCTTAGTCATTCAGACTTCGGTGAGGTGAAATCTCAGGATTGTTTTGGTTTGCATTTTCCTGATGATTAAGGATGATTAAGGATGATGAACCTTTTTTCAGCCATTTGTTATTCCTAAGGTGAAAATTCTTTGTTTAGCTCTGAGCCCCATTTTTTAATGGGGTTATTTGATTTTCTGAAGTCCACCATATTGAGTACTTTATATATATATATTGGATATTAGTCTCCTATATGATTTAGAATAGGTAAAGATCCTTTCCCAACCTGTTGACGGCATTTTTGTGTTATTGATGTTGTCTTTTGCCTTACAGATGCTTTGCAATTTTATGAGGTTCCATTAGTCGATTTTTGATCTTACAGCACAAGACATTGCTGTTCTATTCAGAATTTTCACCCCATGCCCATATTGGAGGCTTTGCCCCAAGGTCACCCCGATAAGTTTCAGTGTCTTTGGTTTTATGTGGAGTTCCTTAATCCACTTATATTTGACCTTAGTACAAGGAGATAAAATGGATCAATTCATATTCTTCTACATGATAATCACCAGCTGTGGCAGCAGCATTTGTTGAAAATGTTTTTTTTTTTTTTTTTTTTTTTTGTTTTTTTTTTTTTTTCAACTGGATGGTTTTAACTCCCTTGTCAGAGATGAAGTGATCATAGGTGTGTCAGTTAATTTCCAGGTCTTCAATTCTATTTCATTGCTCTACTTGTCTGTCGCTATACCAGTACCAATTCAGTTTTTATCACAATTGCTCTGTAGTACAGCTTTAGGTCGGGCATGGTGATTCCACCAGAGGTTCTTTTATCCTTGAGAAGAGTTTTTTTTTTTTTTTTTTTTTTTTTTTGGTTTTTCCAGACAGGGTTTCTCTGTACAGCTCTGGCTGTCCTGGAACTCACTTTGTAGACCAGGCTGGCCTCGAACTCAGAAATCCGCCTGCCTCTGCCTCCCAAATGCTGGGATTAAAGGCATGCCCCACCACGCCCGGCTGAGAAGAGTTTTTGCTATCCTAGGTTTTTGTTAATCCAGATGAATCTGCCATTAGCTCTTTCTAATTCGTTGAAGAATTGAGTTGGAATTTTGATGGGGATTGCACTGAATCTGTAGATTGCTTTTGGCAAGATAGCCATTTTTACTATATTTATCCTGAGAATACATGAGCATTGGAGATCTTTCCATCTTCTGAGATCTTCTTTAACTTCTTTCTTCAGAGACATGAAGTTCTTGTCATACAGATCTTTCACTTTCTTAGTTAGAGTCACTCCTAGGTATTTTATATTATTTGTAGCTATTGAGAAGAGTGTTGTTTGCCTAATTTCTTTCTCAGCCTGTTGGTCCTTTGTGTAGAGAAAGGCCATTGACTTGTTTCAGTTAATTTTATATTCAGGACTTCACTGAAGCTTTTTATCAGGCTTAGGAGTTCTCTGGTGGAATTTTTAGGGTCACATATATATATACTATCATATTATCTGCAAAAGGTGATATTTTGACATCTTCCTTTCCAATTTGTATCCCCTTGATCTCCTTTTGTTGTCTAATTGCTCTGGCTAGGACTTCAAGTACAATGTTGAATAGGTAGGGAGAGAGTGGACAGCCTTGTCTAGCCTGGTGGGATTGCAAGCTTGTACAACCACTCTGGAAATCAGTCTGGTGGTTCCTCAGAAAATTGGACATAGTACTACCAGAGGATCCAGCAATACCTCTCCTGGGCATATATCCAGAAGATGTCGTAACGGGTAAGAAGGACACATGCTCCTCTCTGTTCATAGCAGCCTTATTTATAATAGCCAGAAGCTGGAAAGAACCCAGATGCCCCTCAACAGAAGAATGGATACAGAAAATGTGGTACATTTACACAATGGAGTACTACTCAGCTATTAAAAGGAATGAATTTAAGAAATTCCTAGGCAAATGGATGGACCTGGAGGGCATCATTCTGAGTGAGGTAACCCAGTCACAAAGGAAATCTCATCATATGTACTCACTGATAAGTGGATATTAGCCCAGAAACTTAGGATACCCAAGATATAAGATACAATTTGATAAACACATTAAACTCAAAAGAATGAAGACCAAAGTGTGGACACTTTGCCCCTTCTTAGAATAGGGAACAAAACACCCATAGAAGGAGTTACAGAGACAAAATTTGGAAGTGTGACAAAAGGATGGACCATCTAGTGATTGCCATATACAGAGATCCATCCCATGATATGCTTCCAAACGCTGACACCATTGCATACAATAGCAAGATTTTGCTGAAAGGACCCAGATATAGCTGTGTCTTGTGAGACTTGTGAGAATTTCTTGCCAGGGCCTAGCAAACACAGAAGTGGATGCTCACAATCATCTATGGAATGGATCACAGGTCCCCAATGGAGGAGCTAGAGAAAGCACCCAAGGAACTAAAGGGAACTGCAACCATATAGGTGGAACAATTATATGAACTAACCTTTACCCCGGAGCTCTTGTCTGTAGCTGCATATGTATCAAAAGATGGCCTAATAGGCCATAACTTGAAAGAAAGGCCCATTGGACTTCCAAACTTTATATGCCCAAATACAGGGGAATGCCAGGGCCAAAAAGGGGGAGTGGGTGGGTAGGGGAGTGGGGGGGGTATGGGGGATTTTTGGTATAGCATTGGAAATGTAAGTGAGCTAAATACCTAATACAAATGGAAAAAAATAAATTGTATTTTCTTGCATGTCTTCAAGTGAAATTTTTTTCCTCTCTAAGGGCTTCTACCTGTTAGACTGTGGTTTTCTGTATTTCTTTAAAGGTGTTATTTTATCCTCATTTAAGGTATTTTTCATCTTCATGAAATGAAATTTTTAGTCAAAATCTTGCTATTCATGAATGTTTAAGTATCCAGGGTAGGAAAACTTGGTTATGATAATGCCAAATTACTTTGGCCTCTTTTGGTTATGTCCTTTCATTTTTCTTTCACCATCTGGTCATTTCTGTTGTTAAATTGTCTGGGTATCTGGGATTGGATCAGTACTCTTTGGAATCAAATAGTATAGTGTGACCTCGATTCCAGAAGGCCTTCTGGGAGTCAGGAAGTACTGTATCTGGTTAGGACATGCCTTCAGTGTCTTTGCTTGGTACAGCCATCATATATCACACTGTCTCTGGTTTTGGCAGATCTAATAGGAGCCAAGTTGGCTTTTGGGTCTAGGGAAAGCATATAGATCTTCAATATTTTCAATTGGAGATTCAAACTGGAAAGACAATAGTACTCAGGAAGAGCTTGATATGTACCTCATGTGCTTATCACTGTGAAGGTCCAAAATGATATGGGTATTCAGCCAAAGGGTTCTCCTATGTTTCTAATTATGGAAGAGCTCCTGTTAGGCATGTAGGTTGATAGGGCTGGGTGGTAAACCCTGCTTTCATAAGTTCAGACTGCAAAGGTCCTACAGGTGTAAAATTTTTATATAATATTGAAATTCTAATTTTGGTATTCAATATTAGTATAGTTATGCATATGGGACAATGAAAATTGGAAGGGAAATTGGACCCTGTATTGTAAGCCTAGTATTATGGATTAAGGGTTTTAAGGGGAAACCTTTGAAGAATCACCATCAACAATCCTGCATGGATGTTCAGTATTAGTGAAGTAATATGTCGTGCCAATTATAATGCATTGGGTTAAAAATCCTGTGTGTAAACAAGCTATAACATGTCAGAATTAGTTTCATTAGAATAAGTTGAATTTTGTACAAAAATCATTTAAAGTATATTACACTAATATGATATTTGTATTAAAGAAACTGAAATTATATTTGTTGGTGCATAGTTGTATAACGGGCATCCCATTGCCTTTCAAATATCTGTGGTTCATGAATAACCTATTTGCTACTGCATACATTTTCATGAAAGAGGAGGTCCTTCCATCCATGTAGATTAATGAGTGAAGATACTCAAAAGTGCTTCAAAGCTTTGTATAAATCGTACTTCTGTGCCATATCAAACCTTGTTTAAAGTGATTGAAGAATCACAAATCAGTATCTGATTAATGGGGAAAAACAGGATAAGAATGGTTTACTAATAAATGACCTCAAAATTAATGAATATACAACAGCAACACTTCTAAGACTATTCTCTGACATGAAAATAGGATAGAGGCCATCACGTCTTACACAGAGAATAACATGGACTCAGATATCTGATATCAACAAGAAATAAAGGGACAAGCAACTGGAAAGAAGCTATGGAATATTATCTGTGAAACAGAAGAAAACTTTGTTTTATAAGCTCAAAAAGTATTGTAGTGGATAGCTTAAGATTGCCACCCAATAGAAAAACTTAAAGGAAAATAGAAACCACATATTGCCTTGATAATTAGGAAGGACACGATGATATGTGCTCTGCTTTCTTTCCTCCAAATCAAGTACATAACATGAATTTTAGGCAAAATAAAATAAATTTTAAGAAATACTCTTTGTGCTCCAAGCAACATGGAGGATGTCTCTGCAGAAAAGCACATGGAGCCTCACCTCTAAATCTGGGCAAACCCAAATTCAAGATTATTAAAAACCTGAATGTTTGACATGTAGTCTTGTTTTAATGAGTATGATATGGATCTCAATCCATTGTTCATGTGCACCAAATGACTTCCAAAAGACTGCAACAGCCTAGGATGGTAGGCACCTGTAAATGTAATTTAATGTTCTTAACCCTTTTATTGTCACAAATTCTTACCAGTCGCATTGAAGAGTGCATTGCCAGTTTTTAGGATGTTTTCCATGATGCTCCTGTAAGACCTATGATTCATCTAAATAATAGAAATAATTAAAAAACTCATTTGTCCTTCTGTTTGTGTATATTCTTGATCCAAATCTCTCAATAAATGCTGACAGTTTTCACCAATGATGGAGAACATCAAACTCATGTTGGCTAAAATATAAGGATTCTTGTTGATCTCCTCAGTAGCAAAAAACATTACCAGAAGAAGCTCATATTCACTTGCTGAAATTCTACAAGAGGGCATAGTGATGATTAAGGGAGATGTGTGAAATATAAAATTTCAACTGCAGTAAAGTTTGTAATATGAGATACGCTAAATTTCAGTCTAAATATCTTGAAATATGCCTGACATATTAGGGATACTTAGAGCTGAATACAATTTAAGTATTTATACACATTGAGCACTATGATATGATACATTTTGTATTCATGAAAATAAATAAATATTGTTTTATCTCTGAATGCCATCCTTGAACTAAATTACAGTCCTATTGTGTAAAACTGCTATAAAATAACCTTAGAGTTGTGATTCCACAGATATATAAAAGAGCATGACTTCCACTACATATGAAATACCTAACAGATTCTCCTTATAACTTATACTTAACTGAAATTTATACATCAATCATCTTAATATTATTGAATACTTTGAGAATTAACTAATATATCTGTTCTTTCAACTTTTTTATTCTTATCCTTTTATACCCTATAATATCATTAATGCATATTTAATAATATCCATAACTGAGGATACTAAGTCTAATGTTCACTACTAAGTTATTACAAAACATACAAAATACTCTTTGAGAAATAAGCATAATAAAGGAGCATAAAATTTTATATAGTGAATAATTAAGAAATATATTCAAAAGCCCTTATTAGATACCACCTGACAGTATTCAAAAACATTATATAGTTGTGTATCTTAACTAACAATCAGCTTACTTTAAGAAGATTATCAGTGTTTCAAGTAAAGAAAATATTTTATCAGTAAGAATATTTTACATATTTCCAAATAACAAAAACTCTATGAATTTAAGCATTATGAAAATGCTAATTTTATTCAAAGGAAGAAAATTATGAGTAATATGTTAGAACATGTTTTATATTTGTTTTGTATGTTTGTAGATCATGCTTTTAATATATTCAACTGTTAATATCACCAATCAGGCTACTCATTTTAATATCCATTTTATTTAATTTTATTTATCCATTTCAAGATATACACAGTGATACAATTACTTATATCCTACAATACAGGAATATATATATATATATATAAAATGGATTTATAGTATAATGTATATGTACATATGATTAATGAAAAAATTTAAACATGTGAATTTTTTTAAGTTCTGTGCAAACGTATTTATAGCCTAATTTAGTATAACATGCATTCGTTAACATAAATGTCTCTATAGATTCAAGGTTTTCTCTTTTTAATTTATTTATTTTGTATTGTTTTTTATTTATTTTCATTTCAAATGTTATTTTCCTTCATGAATTCCCGTCCTCTGTGGAGGACTGCCTTATCTGGCATTAGTGTGAGGAGAATCCCTTGGTCCTGTGAAGGCTTGATGGCCAAGTACAGGGGAAAACTAGAGGGGAAATCTAGAGTGATGAAGCATGAGTGGGTGGGTAGGGAGCACCCTCATAGATGCAGGTGAAAGAGAGAAAGGGACAGTGTGTTCAAGGTTTTCTTTTACACTTAGGAGTATTTCATTAATTTTATGGGAGCCTTATATAAAATATTTTGGTCATAATCATCAAACTACTCTTTCTTTATTTACCCTACATTCTCCCTCCATATACCACAGTATTCTTTTTTTGTAATTTATAAATCATGAGAGGCAAAACTTGTGCCAACTAAACATTCTTTTTGGATTGATCAGTTTAGGAAGGACAATTTCTGAATT
The DNA here is from genome assembly GCF_978045245.1 of Mus caroli. Taxonomy (NCBI): domain Eukaryota; kingdom Metazoa; phylum Chordata; class Mammalia; order Rodentia; family Muridae; genus Mus; species Mus caroli. Next base: position 6,320,692 of record NW_028227277.1, read on the forward strand.
GCAACAACCTGAATGATACATAAATAATACTATATAATGTAGTAATTTTTGTGTGACACTTAGTGTGTTGCAGGGTAATATGAATACAAATGTGCCTGATATTGTTAAGTGATACAGGTTATCAGAGGAATATGTATAGCCATTTCTGTTAGTGCCCTATATATCAATCTATGGGTCATTATTCATATGATAAATACATGAAATACATAGACTCACATGAATATTATATAATATTTATGCACTGCCTCAGGTTCCCTCTTCTGTGTGTAGTGTGATATGTACTGCGGGATTCAGGGAAAAATTTCAGTAAGAAACAGCAGACTGCTGCTTTGATTGTGTTCAGTGCCCAGAAAATGAGGTTTCCAATGACAGAGGTACATGCTTGCATACAGAAGAACATTTGCTGAATTTGAATACCTTCTCTATCCAAACTAGAAATATCAAATGGCCTGGATGCAAACTAAAGACTTAAAATCTCCATGAATGAAAACATAATCAGTTAAATAGTGCCAACTTCTTTTAGACCAAGCAAATAACTTCCAATGTCTTCTTGAAACAAGGCATTTCTCTCACAATATGATGGTTACTGCTTTTATATAATATAGAAAGTGTTTAGGAGGACAAACCTGTAAAAAAGGTTTTAAAGAAACATTTTAGATGTAATCTATGCATATGTTAATTTTTCTTTGATTTGTTGTACATAGAAAGTTGACCACCTGATCAGTCCATAATCTTTCCCTCTATCACCCAGCTTACTCTGTGAAAAAGACCACATGCTCAGTGTAACAGTTGTTTAATGAAATATATTTTAAGAGGTTAGATGGACAAAGGATTTAATATTTCCTCTTAAAGAATTAGAACAAGAGTGAAGATTTCAAAAATGCAAAAAGAGATTGTTTAGAGCTTAGCTAAGGAAAGAGGGAGAAATATGAACCTTCATAATCTTCATGCCATATAGCATGGAATGTGTATTTGGCAAGGTATAGATTGTAAAAAAATGAAAGGGACATGCATAGGTCTATGAGGCCTACAGCTTCAAGAATGAAAATATTCCTTTATGCAAATAGTGTTTGAATGAGGAATTGTATGTTCTGTTCCTATGTGTAGATACAGACAAAGGCACAAACCATAGAGCAAACAAAGCACATGATGCATTTCATCAACTGACACCAGTACTGATATCTGCACACTACACTTTTCTGTGAATAGTGGATTTATGTTTAGAGGAATTAAATAATCTGAGATTATGCATATTATTATTCATCATATACTTGTTTTTGTTCAATATTTTTTTTCTTTCCACTTCCAATGATGGCGTTTTTTTTCCCATCACAATGTGTAGGTTAATACAGAGCAATCTCAATTTACTGGTTCTACAGCAAAAAGGAAGGGAATAGATGCTCAACATCAACTTATTTATTGATATTTCCTAAGAATAACATGAATGTAAAATTACTAACTATGTAATTATGATAACTTATAAGGGATTGTTTTCATTTGCCAGCAGATATGGAACAGTGTGTGAAATGTCCAGATGATAAGAATGCCAACATAGAGCAAACCTACTCTCTCTCAAGAGCTGTATCATTTCTGGCTTAAGAAGATCCATTTGGGATGGCTCTAAGCTGCATGGCAGTGTACTTTTCGGCCATCACAATTCTAGTCCTCATCACATTTGTGAAGTACAAGGATACTCCCATTGTGAAGTCCAATAACCGCATTCTCAGCTACATCCTGCTCATCTCTCTTGTCTTCTGCTTTCTCTGCTCCCTGCTCTTCATTGGACATCCTGACCAGATCACCTGCTTCTGGCAGCAAACCATATCTGGAGTATTTTTCACTGTGTCTGTTTCTACAGTATTGGCCAAAACAATATCTGTGGTCATGGCTTTCAAGCTCACTACTCCAGGAAGAAGAATGAGAGGGATGTTGGTAACAGGGGCACCTAAGTTGGTCATTCCCATTTGTACCCTAATCCAACTTATTCTCTGTGGAATCTGGTTGGTAAAATCTCCTCCCTTTATTTACAGAGATATACAATCTGAACATGGGAAGATTGTCATAATTTGCAATAAAGGCTCTGTCATTGTCTTCCACGTTGTCCTGGGATACTTGGGCTGTTGGCTCTGGCGAGCTTCACTTTGGCTTTCTTATCTAGGAATCTTCCTGACACATTCAATGAAGCCAAGTTCCTAACTTTCAGCATGCTGGTGTTCTGCAGTGTCTGGATCACCTTCCTCCCTGTCTACCACAGCATCAGGGGGAAGGTCATGGTAGTTGTGGACATTTTCTCAATCTTGCCTTCTAGTGTAGGGTTGCAAATGTGTTTCTTTCTCCCAAAGTGTTATATTATTTTAAATAGACCAGATTCAAATTTTATAAAGAACTGAAAAGGTAAATTGCTTTATTGAAATTTTCATGGTAGGAAAATGTTAGATGATATTTAACTTATGTTATTCTTCATCTTAATAAAAGTAGTACTTCATCATATAAAAAAATTAAGTAATATACATATGTGTACTTACAAACAGGAAAGCAAACATGAATATGTTTAGGTCAGGGAATCTCAATGAGGAATGGCTACCATCATTTTGATCTGTGGTTGTGTGTTTAAGCCATGTCCTTAATTAATGGTTAATATGAGGTTACCCTACTGTCTGTGAACAGTGGCACCTGTAGGTACACTGTCCTTGAGTTATAAGAAAGGGTACTGAATACACAATGAATATGAAGCCTGTAATCAACATTGTTCCATTTGCTTTCATGGAGTTCTTGCATCCAATTTCATGCCTCAACTGCATTCAATGTACTATGAAAAAAGGTGGATAAATAAATAAACACTTTCCTCACATGTTTCTCTTGGTCATGGTGTTTTTTCCAGCAACAAAATCTAAGAAATCACATAATGGTAAATTGTCTTTGTTGGGATTTGGAAGGACATAGATTCCTGATGTGACAAAAGGCATTGATTTGAAAAGACAGACAAGAGTGAAAGTTAGCAGTGTGTGAAGCACTGTGACACTATGCATATGGCAGTGCAGAATCGCTTAATTTTGGAATAGCTTTAAAATATAGAAGTTGGATGATAAGAATATCAGATAAAATATAAAGTAAAGTATATTTTATTTATTTATTTTTATATTAAGCATTTTCTTCATTTACATTTCCAATGCTATCCCAAAAGTCCCCAATACCCTCCCTTCCCCACTCCCCTACACACCAACTCCCACTTCTTGGCACGTGCATTCACCTGTACTGAGGCATATAAAGTTTGCAAGACCAGTGGGCCTCTCTTTCCACTGATGGCCAACTGGGCCTCCTTCTGATACATATGCAGCTAGGCACATGAGCTCCGGGGGGTGGGGGGGCTTGTACTGGTTAGTTCATATTGTTATTCCACCTATAGGGATGCAGACCCCTTTAGCTCCTTGGGTACTTTTTTCAGTTCCTCCATTGGTGCCCCTATATTCCATCCAATAGCTGACTATGAACATCCAAATATGTGTTAGCTAGGCCCTGGCATAGTCTCACAAGAGACAGCTATATCAGGGTCCTTTCAGCGAAATCTTGCTGGTGTATGCAAAGGTGTCAGGGTTTGGATGAATCCCCGGGTATGGGACGAATCCCCGGGTATGACAGTCTCTAGATGATGCATCCTTTCATTTCAGCTCCAAACTTTGTCTCTGTAACTCTTTCCATGGGTGTTTTGTTTCCAATTCTAAGAATAGGCAAAGTATCCACACTATGTTCTTCGTTTTTCTTGAGTTTCATGTGTTTTTCAAATTGTGCCTTATATCTTGGGTAATATAACTTTCTGGGTTAATATCCACTTTTCAGTGAGTGCATATTAAGTGAGTTCTTTTGTGATCGGGTTACCTCGGGGATGATGCCCTCCAGGTCCATCCATTTGCCTAGGAATTTAATAAATTCATTCTTTTTAATAGTTGTGTAATACTCCATTGTGTAAATGTACCACATTTTCTGTATCCATTCCTATGTTGAGGGACATGTGGGTTCTTTCCAGCTTCTGGCTATTATAAATAAGGCTGCTATGAACATAGAGGAGCATGTGTCCTTCTTACCTGTTGGAACACCTTCTGGATATATGCCCAGAAGAGGTATTGCTGGATCCTCCGGTAGTACTAAGTCCAATTTTCTGAGGAACCACCAGACTGATTTCCAGAGTGGTTGTACAAGCTTGCAATCCTGCCAACAATGGAGGAGTGTTCCTCTTTCTCCACATGCTCAACAGCATCTGCTGTCACCTGAATTTTTGATCTTAGCCGTTCTGACTAGTGTGAGGTGGAATCTCAGGGTTGTTTTGATGTTGATTTCCCTGATTATTAAGAATGCTGAACATTTTTTTCATGTGCTTCTCTGCCATTCGGGATTTCTCAGATGAGAATTCCTTGTTTAGATCTGAGCCCCATTTTTAATGTAGTTATTTCATTTTCTACAGTCCACCTTCTTGAGTTCTTTATATGTATTGGATATTAGACCTCTATCTGATTTAGGATAGGTAAAGATCCTTTCCCAATCTGTTGGTGACCTTTTTGTCTTATTGATGGTGTCTTTTGCCTTATAGAAGCTTTGCAATTTTATGAGGTCCCATTTGTCGATTCTCAATCTTACAGCATAAGACATTGCTATTCTATTCAGGAATTTTTCCCCTGTGTTCAGATCTTCAACACTTTCCTCCACTTTCTCTTCTATAAGTTTTAGGGTCTATGGTTTTAAGTGGAGTTCCTTCATCCACTTAGATATGACCTTAGTAAAAGAAGATAGGAATGTATCAATTCACAGTCTTCTACATGATAATCACCATTTGTGCCAGTACCATTTGTTGAAAATGCTGTGGTTTCCCCCCCCCCCCGGATGGTTTTAGCTTCCTTGTTCAAAGATCAAGTGTCCATAAGTATTTGGGTTTATTTCTGGGTCTTCAATTTTATTGCACTGGTCTACTTGTCTGTTGCTATACCAGTATCATGCAGTTTTTTTTATCACAATTGCTCTGTAGTACAGCTTTAGGTCAGGCATGGTGATTCCACCAGAGGTTCTTTTATCCTTGAGAAGAGTTTTTGCTATCCTAGGTTTTTTATTATTTCAGATGAATTTGCACATTGCCCTTTCTAACTCAGTGAAGAATTGAGTTGGAATTTTAATGGGGATTGCATTAAATCTGTAGATTGATTTTGGCAAGATAGCCATTTTTACTATATTGATCCTGCCAATCCATTGGTATGGGAGATCTTTCCATCTTAGGGGATCTTCTGCAATTTATTTCTTCAGAGATTTGAAGTTCTTATCATACCAAAATTTCACTTCCTTAGAGTCACCTCAAGGTACCTTATATTATTTGTGACTATTGAGAAGGGTGTTCTTTCCCTAATTTCTCTCTCAGCCTGTTTATCCTTTGTGTAGAGAAAGGCCATTGACTTGTTTGACTTAATTTTATATCCAGTTACTTCACTGAGACTGTTTATTAGGTTTAGGAGTTCCGTGGTGGATTTTTAGGGACACTTATTTATACTATCATGTCATCTGCAAATAGTGATATTTTGACTTCTTCCTTTCCAATTTGCATCCTCTTGACTTTTTTTTGTTGTCAAATTGCTCTGGCTTGGGCTTCAAGTACAATGTTAACTAGGTAGGGAGAAAGTGAGCAGCCTTGTCTAGTCCCTGATTTTAGTGGGATTACATCCAGTTTCTCACTATTTACTTTGATGTTGGCTACTGGTTTACTGTAGATTGCTTTTATCATGTCTATGTATGGGCTTTGAATTCCTGATCTTTCCTAGACTTTTTTCATGAATGGGTGTTGGATTTGTCAAATGCTTTCTCAGCATCTATCCAGATGATCTTGTGTTTTTTTTTTTTTTCTTTTAGTTTGTTTATATAATGGATTACGTTGATGGATATCCGTATTTTAAACCATCTCTGCATCCCTGGAATGGAACCTACTTGGTCAGGAGGGATGATTGTTTTGATGTGTTCTTGGATTTGGATAGCGAGAATTTTATTGAGTATTTTTTTATCAATATCCATAATGGAAATTGGTCTGAAGTTCTCTATCTTTGTTAGATCTTTCTGTGGTTTAGGTATCAGAGTAATTGTGGATTCATAGAATGAGTTGGTTAGAGTAACTTATGCTTCTATTTTGTGGAAAAGTTTGTGAAGAAGTAGAATTAGGTCTTCATTGAAGGTCTGACCGAACTCTTCCCTAAACCCATCATGTCATGTGTTTTGTTTTTTGTTTTTGTTTATGTTTTTGTTTTTTGGCTGGGAGACTATTGATGACTGCTTCTATTTCTTTAGGGGATATAGGACTGTCTACGTAATTAATCTGATCCTGATTTAACTTTGTTATCTGTTTTCTGTCTAGAAATTTGTGCATTTCTTCCAGGTTTTCCAATTTTGTTGAGTATAGCCTTTTGTAGAAGGATCTAATGGTGGTTTGGATATTTTCGAGATTTGTTGTAATGTCTCCTTTTTAATTTCTGATTTGGTTAATTAGAATATTGTCCCTGTGTCTTCTCGATAATCTGGCTAAGGTTTTATCTATCTTGTTGATTTTCTCAAAGAACCAGATCTTATGGTTGATTCTTTGAATGGTTTGTTTCCACTTGTTTAATTTCAACCCTGAGGTTATTTCCTGTGGTCTACTCCTCTTGGGTGAATTTGCTTCCTTTACTTCTAGAGCTTTTAGGAGTGCTGTCAGACTATTAGTGTATGCTGTCTCTAGTTTCTTTTTGGAGGCACCCAGGGCTGAGTTTTCCTCTTAGGACTGCCTTAATTGTGTCCCATAAGTGTGGGTATGTTGTGGCTTCATTTTCATTAAACTCTAAAAAGTCTTTAATTTCTTTCTTTATTTCATCCTTGACAAAGGAATCATTGAGTAGAGTGTTGTTTACTTTCCACCTGAATGTTGGCTTTCTATTTTTTATGCTGTTATTGAAGATCAGACTTAGTCTGTGGTGTTCAGATAGGATGCATGGGGCAATTTCAATATTTTTTTTTATCTGTTGAGGCCAATTTTTTGACCAATTGTATGGACAATTTTGGAGGAGGTGCCATGTTGTGCTGAGAAGAATGTATATCCTTTTTTTTTTTAGGATAAAATGTTTTGTAGATATCTATTAAATCCATTTGTTTCATAATTTCTGTTAGTGTCTATGTGTCTCTATTTCGTTTCTGTTTCCAGGATCTGTCCATTGGTGAGAGTGCGTGTTGAAGTCTCCCAATATTATTGTGTGAGTTGCAATGTGTGTTTTGAGCTTTACTAAAGTTTCTTTAATGAATGCAGCTGCCCTTGTATTTGGAGCATAGACAATCAGAATTGAATGTTCATCTTGGTAGATTTTAATTTTGATGAGTATAAAGTACCCCTCCTTGTCTTTTTTGATAACTTTGGGTTCAAAGTCAGATATATCCGATATTAGAATTGCTATTCCAGCTTGTTTCTTGGGAACATTTGCTTGGAAAATTGTTTTTGAACCTTTCACTCTGAGGTAGTGTCTGTCTTTTCCTTGAATTGGGTTTCCTGTAAGCAGCAATATGTTGGGTCCTGTTGGTGTAGCCAGTCTATTAGTCTATGTATTTTTTATTGGAGAATTGAGTCCATTGATGTTAAGAGAAATTAAATAAAAGTAATTGTATCTTCCTGATATTTTTGTTGTTAAAGTTAGGATTCTGTTCCTGCAGCTGTGTTAGGTTTGTTGAAGGATTACTTTCTTGCTTTTTCTAGGTTGAAGTTTCCATCCTTGTGTTGGTGTTTTCCTTTTATTATCCGCTGAAGGATTGGATTTATTGAAAGATACATTGTGAAATTTGTTTTATCATGGAATATTTTGGTTTCTTCATCTAAGGTAATTGAGAGTTTTGCTGTGTATAGTATTCTGGGCTGGAATTTGTGTTCTCTTTGGGTCTGTATAACATCTGTCTAGGATCTTCTGGCTTTCCTAGTCTCTGGTGAGAAGTCTGATGTTATTCTAATAGGCCTGCCTTTATATGTTTCTTGCCATTTTTCCCTTATTGCTTTTAATATTCTATCTTTATTTACTGCATTTATTCTGATTATTATGTGTCAGGTGGAATTTCATTTCTGGACCATTCTATTTGGGCTTCTGTAGGCTTCTTGTATGTTCATGGGCATCTATTTCGTTAGGTTTGTGGAATTTTCTTCTATAATTTTGTTGAAGACATTTTCAGGCCCTTTAATTTGAAAAATCTTCATTCTCATCTACTCCTATTATCTGTATGTTTGGTCTTCTCATTGTATCCTGGAATACCTGGATGGTGTTTTTGTTTTTTTGTTTGTTTTTGTTTTTGTTTATTTTGAGACAGGGTTTCTCTGTGTAGCCCTGGGTGTCCTGGAACTCACTCTGTAGACCAGGCTGGCCTTGAACTCAGAAATCTGTCTGCCTCTACCTCCTGAGTGCTGGGATTAAAGGTGTGTTCCACCATGGCTTTCCTGGATGTTTTAAGTTAGGATCTTTTTGCATTTTGCATTTTCTTTATTATTGTTTCCAGTTTCTCTATGGAATATTTTGCTTCTGAGATTCTCTCTTCCATCTCTTTTATTCTGTTGCTGATGCTTGCATCTATGGTTCCTGATTTCTTTCCTAGGGTTTCTATCTCCAGCATTGTCTCCCTTTGGGTTTTCTTTATTGTTTCTACTTCTGTTTTTAGATCTTGGATAGTTTTGTTCAATTCCATCACCTGTTTGGTTGTGTTTTCCTGGAATTCCTTAAGGAGTTTTTGCGTTTCTTCTTTAAGGGCTTTTACTTGTTCAGCAGTGTTTTCCTGCAAATCTTTTAGGTTTTTTTTTTTTTTTTTTTTTTGCTTCCTCTTTAAGGCCTTCTACCTTTTTAGCCATGTTCTCCTGTATCTCTTTATTGAGTTATTAATTTTCTTCTTAAAATCCTCTACCAGCACCATGAGATAAGATTTTATATCTGAATCTTGGTTTTCAGGTGTGTAGAGGTAACCAGGACTTGCTCTGGTGGGAGTCCTGGCTTCTGGTGATGGTGAGTCGTCTTTGTTTCTATTAGTAAGATTCTTATATTTGCCTTTTGCCATCTTGTAATCTCTGTTGTTAGTTGTTATAGATGTCTCTGGCTGGAGTTTGTTCCTGCTCTGATTCTGGTAGCGTCTGTCAGCACCCCTGGGAGTCAAACTCTCTCTTGAGCCTCCGTGGTCAGAGAACTCCCTGCAGGCAAGCTCTCCTCTTGCAGGGAAGGTGCACAGAGGTCTGGAGCCCAGCTCTGCCTCATTTCTGAAGATGAATGCCCCAATGGCATCCTGTTCCAGAACCTATGTTACTTGTACAGCCAATGTGCTCTCCTGAGCAGACTCTTCTCTGAGGGAACCAGAATACAAGATGTTACCTCACCTGGTCAAGAGGTCAGTGTTTTCTAGGGTTTTAGTGTTTCATGGTTCTAGTTTTTTGTTTTATTTTATTTTGCTTTTGTGTTTCTTTTTGTTTTTTTAAATGATTTTAGGGATATAGCGATTTCTTTCTTTATTTATTTTTATGTATTTTCATTTTTTTAGGATTTTGGGTTTTTTTGTTTGTTTGTTTGTTTGTTTTAAGACTTTAGGGCTTTTATGCTTTTAGTTTTTTATGATTTTAGGTTTTTGGAGTGCTTTAGGTGATTTTTAGTGTTTTAGGTTTTTTGGGGGCTTCAGGTATTTTATTTAGGGATTTAGGTTTGTTTTTGTTTTAAGGTTTTAGAGACTTTTAGGTTTTTAAAAGGGGTTTTAGGAATTTTTGAGTTTCATAATCTTAGGGGTTTTTTATTTTAGGTTTTTATAGCATTTTTAAAAAATTCTGATCAAAATAATCTTCAATTACAATTAAATTTCTTTTGCTTCAACTATCAGTTATCATTTTATTAATTTTCCATTCTTTTTTAGTAATTTAAATTCAAATTGAAATTCAAGTTTTGAATAAAAGAATGTAAGAATTCAACATTGGAATGTCAGTACAATAAGTTTTCATCTTTCATTGTATACATACATTTATATTCATAATATAATAATTAAACATTATAATGAGAAAATTGTTTCTTTTTTAGTATTTCAAATATATTTGGTTAAGGCAACAGTGTGAAAATTGTTGCCTCTGTGTCCTGAGTGCTTAGATTAATGTATATTTACCACCAATCCAGGACACACTGCTTCCTTGTCCATGAACATTTAGGCAATTTTAATGTTTCCTAGATATTTCTTTTCAAAATTTTTTGAAAGATTTCATTTTTATAAGTTTTGAAAATACATGTATAACTGATATTTGATACATAATGTGTCCTATGTTTATGGTAAAAGAACTAACCCAGAATTTCCCACTTTTTATTTCATCAATCAGTTCAACTATCAATGCAAAACCTAAATCTTCAAGTTTCTGACATAAGGAAGAATGGCAAGATAGAACGTACTAAGAGACATTCTACATATTGGGTTTTATGTGGATATCCTTGATCAACTTGGATTTGAACTTTGTACAAGAAGATAGGAATGGATCATTTTGCATTCTTCTATATGCCGAAAACCAGTGGAAGCAGTACCATTTGTTGAAAATGCTGTCTTCTTGTCACTAGATGGTTTTGTACTCACTGTCAGTGAGGATAGTTGTGTGGGTTCATTTCTGGGTCTTCAATTCTATCCTGTCCTGTTTGTCCATGTCTAAACATAATCAAAAATAAGAATTAAAGGTTTGCCAGTAGTGTCTTAGCACCAGGACTAGTGCCTTTGTAAGTTTTCATATATCATCTCAGATCTTCCACAGAGGCAACATTTTTTTCAAGATTCAAACAGTCTCAAAACAATTTTCCACCCTCTAATTAGTGACCCAAACACAGAAAAGCCTTTATTCATACATTTTACTCAAATCTACACAGAAACACTTCAATATCAATCACTTAAAAATAGATATAAAGTCTTCACTGTACACTCACTTGAAGCTAGGCATAAAAGATTTCCTTTACACATCACTAAAAAAAAAAAAGAGTAAAACTTTATAAAATTAATATCGTATCTCAACTCTGAATATTACACACACATGAGTGAATCATTGCTTTAATCATAGTGATTATATCAAAAAGGTCCAACAAGTCACCTCATAGAAGACAATCCATGATCACTAGTGTCCACAAAATATAAACACATAAATCATTTTCTAGTTCCATATGATTAATGTTATTGATGGTATTGTAACTTCGGTCATTGAAACTTTTAAAAGTAAAATCTTAAGAAAATACTTTAATGGTCTGTAGAGATTTCTCAGAATATAAGGGTACACACTGCCCTTCCTGGTGCTCAATGTTCAGATTCAAACATTCACATCAGGTGGCTCAGAACACCCTTCAGGGAGATCAGAAAGTTACTCATGTGCACATACTTCTACACACACACACACACACACACACACACACACACACACACACACACACACACACATACACACACACACACACACACACACACACACACACACATACACACACACACATTTTAATAATAAAATCTTAAAAGCCCATATATTATTTATTTAAAATGTTCTCGTACAAAAGCTGATGAGCTTCTGAAGGATTGATGAGTGGACTGGTTCTGACATCACTCTATAACTAGCCAAGTATGGAAACATTGTCCCATTTACATTCCTTTGGCTTCCAAGCATTGACACAATGGTCTAAGGAGCTGGAATTCTGCTAGGAAAACCAAGATGAGAGAAGTAAAAGCTGAAGATCTGGGCCAACTAGAGGTACATACTTCCTCTTTGAATGTGGTTTCATTAGTTTTGACAACTGGTCTACCTTGAAACCAAGATAAAGGTGAGTCAAAAATAGGTGGGGCCACACTTATAACAAGACTGCATAGTTGTGTATATCTCTAACCATCTACTTAAATATAATCATTTGCCTAGAAAATCAAGTTGATCAGATGGTATATTTGGATATTATTGGACTATGTTCTTCTTTCCAATGTGGCTATGTTCAATAAAGTTTCCTTCTATGATTTTCCATATTACATATGCAGAGGGACCACGTGTATTGCTCCAGAAGAGCAAGGTGGCAATGGGTGTGGCAGAACAATAGAGTTGCAGGCTCCTCACAGACGTAAATAGTGAAACCTGAGCAAACAGGTTTCAGCCTGATGGGGGGTGGAGGTTACATAGCATGGCTTAAATAGAAGCTTGTTTGTGATATACATATACTAACCTACAAGACTGAATTGATTTAATAAAAATCTGACATAGTACCTACTTCTTATAAAATGAAAATTCCCAGATATTTATTTGCAGTTGCGAAGATCATCTGTTTGCAACAAATATCTGGAGATATGCATATTCAAGAACAACCTTGAGTGACATATAAAATTGACATAGTCATATATTGCACTGAGAATGATCAACATCACATCCAACTGATGATATATATATATACTCATAGAATTCAATCTACAGAGAATGCATTTTTCCTTTCCACTAACATTTAAATGGATAAAGAATGTAGCCTCATTGGATCCTGCAGTAGATTGATTTCTAGCTTTTGGAAAACACTCTACACTAAATTCTATAGTGACTGCAATAGTCATAAACCTGACAGCCATGAATACTGTACCTGTTTCTTTTCTTTTCTTTTTTTTTTTTAAGATTTATTTATTATTATATCTAAGTAGAGTGTAGCTGTCTTCAGATGCACCAGAAGAGGGCATTCGATCTCATTATGCATGGTTTTGAGCCACCATGTGGTTGCTGGGATTTGAACTCAGGACCTTCGGAAGAGCAGTTGGTGCTCTTAACCACTGAGCCATCTCTCCAGTCCTGTATCTGTTTCTTTACATGCACATTTACATTTGTTTTAGACAAATACATTGGGGAATAAAATATGATACAGTGGATAAATCAGATAATGCTTATATTAGATTTGTAGAGAGATGAGTATATGGATGTTCTGATGGATGAAAAGAGGACATGAATTGACAGAAGGAAATATGCCTATCATATAATCCTGATGGTTTATTACTAAAAAATAGAAAACCAAGAGTCCACCTCCGGAAGAAAGGCAGTGTACTAAGTGGAGAGTTGGGCTTGTCACGGAATTTTTCTTATCTAAAAGGACTGCAGGGACAAAAATGGAGAAGAGACTGAGGGAAAAGAGGTCCAGTGACAGACCCAACTTGGAATCCAGCTCAAGAGGAGGCTCCGAGGCCTGACGCTATTATTGATCTTATGGTCTAGTTTCAGACAGAAGCCTAGCATAGCTCTTTTTTCAAGAAGTCAAATAAGCAGATGACTAAAACAGGAACAGATCCATACACCTAACCAATGCACTGAAATCGGGGAATGGTATGGCATAAATAGGGAAAGGCTGAAAGAATTTGAGCAACGACATATGAAGATCAACATTCTGAACTAACCTGGACCCTTGAGATCTCTCAGACACTGAGCCACCAAAAAGGCTGCATAAACCATCTAGAATGAGCCCCCAACTCATGTAAAGCATAGGGCTGCCTGGTCTAGGCTTAGGGAGAGATGACATAGCTAACTCTCCACAGAGTTTACGTTCCAGGAAGTAAGCAGTTCTGGTATGGTGGGTGGAGGTTGGGAGGGAGGGGAGAGTAGGTACATACTCTTTGTGTCAGGGAGATGAGGAATGGGATGAGAAAAAGTTGGTGGGTCAGACCAGGATGGGGATAAAATGTGGACTGAAAAAAAAGAGAAATATTTTTTAAAATAATTAAAAGAGAAATACATTTTTAATCTTGTTAACTGGAATGCTGCCTCTGGGTCCTTTAGTTAATTTGACTAGGGACTTATCAGAAATGCAATATATTTACGTTTGTATTTGTAAATTTATATATCATTTCTTTCTCTCTCTCTCTCTCTATCTCTCTCTCTCTCCTTATGTGTGTGTGTGTGTGTGTGTGTGTGTGTGTGTGTGTAGGTGTGTGTAATAAAACTCCAAGACCCCCTTCAAGAGGAAAAAAAAATAAAGGGGAAATATTTTCTAATATGAGCTCAAGAGATAACATTCTCAGAGAAAATGTTTGGCATGTTGTTTCAGGGCTCTAAAGTTATCAACTACTATTTCAGGGAAATTTTAAATACAGGAGGCATAATTGAGAAATCCTCTTTATATAAAATGCAGGATAGAAATCAAAACTCAAAGGAATTCAGAAGCAAAAGCAACAAAAATAATAAACTTGAAAATAGGTAGAGCACTTATCTAGGTGTTTATGTCTATTCAAATTCATCTTTTTAAAACTTTTTTATTAAATAATATTAATCATTTATATTCCAAATGTTACTGCAGCTCCTAGATTCCCCTTACTGTGAATTTCCCCTTCCCTTTTCCCCTTTGTTTCTGAGAGTGTGCTCCCCCATCCATCCTAACCTAACTGCCATCAAATCTGGGGGAACAAATTCTACTGATTTAAATGCATCCTCACTCATGAGGTCAGACAAGGCAGTCCTCAGCTACATATACACCATGGCTATGGACTAGCTCATATATGTACTTTGGGTGGCTGTTTAGGCTCTGGGACCTCTGAGGGCTTCCACGTTATTGATACGGTTGTACTTCCAATGGGGTGTCACACCCTTAAGCTCCTTCATTTTTTCTGTTAATTCTTCCATAGTTGTCTCTTACCTCAATCTAATGGTTGGCTGTAACTATCTGCATCAGTCTCAGTCAGCTGCTTGTAGGGCCTTTCTGAAGATAGCAATGAAAGGCTACTGTATGAAAGAACAACATGGCATAAGTAATAGTGTCAGTGTTAGAACTTTCAACTGAAAATAGATCTTTTTCATTTTTTTTTAATTGGTTATTTATTTCATTTACATTTCCAATGCTATCCCAAAAGTCACAAACACACACACACACACACACACACACACACACACACACACACTTCCCCACCCACCCATTCCCACTTCTTGGCCCTGGCATTCCCCTGTACACACATGAACAAATGGGCACATGAACAAAGTGGCCATGGTGGTCGAGATGGAGGTTATGCTTGGGCTCAGCAACACGGGCTTCCACTCACCAAGGCTGACCTGGCTACAGCTGCTGCTGATTGCCAGATCTGCCAACAGCAGAAACCAACACTGAGCCCCAGATATGGCACCATTCCTCGAGGTGACCAGCCAGCAACCTGGTGGCAGGTTGACTACATTGGACCACTTCCTTCATGGAAAGGACAGCGTTTTGTTCTTACTGGAGTAGATACTTATTCTGGCTATGGATTTGCCTTTCCTGCACGTAAGGCCTCTGCTAAAACCACCATTCATGGACTGACAGAATGCCTTATCTATCGTCATGGTATTCCACACAGTATTGCTTCTGACCAAGGAACTCATTTCACAGCCAGAGAAGTACGACAGTGGGCCCACGATCATGGAATTCACTGGTCTTACCACGTTCCCCATCATCCTGAAGCAGCTGGCCTGATAGAAAGATGGAATGGCCTTTTGAAGACACAGTTACAGCGCCAATTAGGTGGTAACAGCTTGGAAGGCTGGGGTAGAGTTCTTCAGAAGGCAGTATATGCTTTGAATCAGCGCTCCATATATGGTACAGTTTCACCCATAGCCAGGATTCATGGGTCCAGGAATCAAGGGGTGGAAAAGGGAATAGTTCCACTTACTATCACTCCTAATGACCCTCTAGGAAAATTTTTGCTTCCTGTCCCCATAACTCTAGGTTCTGCTGGCCTAGAAGTTTTGGCTCCAGAGAGGGGAGTGCTCCTACCAGGAGCTACAACAAACATTTCATTGAACTGGAAGCTCAGACTTCCCCCTGGTCATTTTGGGCTTCTAATGCCCTTAAACCAACAGGCTAAAAGAGGAATAACCGTGTTAGGAGGAGTGATAGATCCAGATTACCATGGGGAAATTGGATTACCTCTTCACAATGGAGGTAAGCAAGATTATGTCTGGAGTGTGGGGGGTGGGTGAATTTGTAAGTTCATATTGTTGTTCCACTTATAAGATTGCAGATCCCTTCGGCAACCAGTTCCAAGCATTCTTGTTCTCATAAAGACTATGTTTTGACAACTTCAATTAATCAAACAAGCAACATGGTAGCATATTTTGTAGGGCCTTTCAGAAGATAGCAATGAAAGGCTACTGTATGAAAGAACAACATGGCATAAGTAATAGTGTCAGTGTTAGAACTTTCAACTGAAAATAGATCTTTTTCATTTTTTTTTAATTGGTTATTTATTTCATTTACATTTCCAATGCTATCCCAAAAGTCACAAACACACACACACACACACACACACACACACACACACACACACACACACACTTCCCCACCCACCCATTCCCACTTCTTGGCCCTGGCATTCCCCTGTACACACATGAACAAATGGGCACATGAACAAAGTGGCCATGGTGGTCGAGATGGAGGTTATGCTTGGGCTCAGCAACACGGGCTTCCACTCACCAAGGCTGACCTGGCTACAGCTGCTGCTGATTGCCAGATCTGCCAACAGCAGAAACCAACACTGAGCCCCAGATATGGCACCATTCCTCGAGGTGACCAGCCAGCAACCTGGTGGCAGGTTGACTACATTGGACCACTTCCTTCATGGAAAGGACAGCGTTTTGTTCTTACTGGAGTAGATACTTATTCTGGCTATGGATTTGCCTTTCCTGCACGTAAGGCCTCTGCTAAAACCACCATTCATGGACTGACAGAATGCCTTATCTATCGTCATGGTATTCCACACAGTATTGCTTCTGACCAAGGAACTCATTTCACAGCCAGAGAAGTACGACAGTGGGCCCACGATCATGGAATTCACTGGTCTTACCACGTTCCCCATCATCCTGAAGCAGCTGGCCTGATAGAAAGATGGAATGGCCTTTTGAAGACACAGTTACAGCGCCAATTAGGTGGTAACAGCTTGGAAGGCTGGGGTAGAGTTCTTCAGAAGGCAGTATATGCTTTGAATCAGCGCTCCATATATGGTACAGTTTCACCCATAGCCAGGATTCATGGGTCCAGGAATCAAGGGGTGGAAAAGGGAATAGTTCCACTTACTATCACTCCTAATGACCCTCTAGGAAAATTTTTGCTTCCTGTCCCCATAACTCTAGGTTCTGCTGGCCTAGAAGTTTTGGCTCCAGAGAGGGGAGTGCTCCTACCAGGAGCTACAACAAACATTTCATTGAACTGGAAGCTCAGACTTCCCCCTGGTCATTTTGGGCTTCTAATGCCCTTAAACCAACAGGCTAAAAGAGGAATAACCGTGTTAGGAGGAGTGATAGATCCAGATTACCATGGGGAAATTGGATTACCTCTTCACAATGGAGGTAAGCAAGATTATGTCTGGAGTGTGGGGGGTGGGTGAATTTGTAAGTTCATATTGTTGTTCCACTTATAAGATTGCAGATCCCTTCGGCAACCAGTTCCAAGCATTCTTGTTCTCATAAAGACTATGTTTTGACAACTTCAATTAATCAAACAAGCAACATGGTAGCATATTTTGTAGGGCCTTTCAGAAGATAGCAATGAAAGGCTACTGTATGAAAGAACAACATGGCATAAGTAATAGTGTCAGTGTTAGAACTTTCAACTGAAAATAGATCTTTTTAAAATTTTTTAATTGGGTATTTATTTCATTTACATTTCCAATGCTATCACAAAAATCACACACACACACACACACACACACACACACACACTCCCCCACCCACCCACTCCCACTTCTTGGCCCTGGCATTCCCCTGTACTGAGGCACAATGTATTCACAAACACTGGGCCTCTCTTTCTACTGATGGCCAACTAGGCGATCTTCTGATACAAATGCAGCTAGAGAAACAAGCTCCGGGGAGTTTGGGGGGTGGGTGTATTTGTTAGTTCATATTGTTGTTCCACCTATAGGATTGCAGATCCCTTTGGCAACCAATTCCAAGCATTCTTGTTCTCATAAAGACTATGTTTTGACAACTTCAATTAATCAAACAAGCAACATGGGAGCATATTTTTGAATCTTAGCAGTGTGCTTTCAAACAGGATGTCTTTCCAAATAACCCCTCAACAAATGACATTTCTATGCATATCCATGAATACTGTTTATCAAATTTATTATTTACATGTATTGCTTTTGATTTTACTTTTATAAATGATTTTTTGTATGCATATGATCATTGTGTCACAGTCAGATCACATTAGACATGGCTGGGAGCCACCATGTGTTTTTTGGGAATTGCACTCAAGACCTTTGGAAGAACAGTCACTGAGCCATCAATTCAGCCTCTCCACTGATTTTCTCATCTTAGAGTTTAAAAAGCTTTTGGAGTGACACATTAGCCTGTTTGCTGTGGGAAGCAGTATGGCTGCAGGCCCCATGAAACCCACTTGTTTACTGCCTTGCCCGAGCTGCTCAGTGAGGCTGCATGTGTGTTCTGTCTGCCAGGCTGGAATGTTCCTCATGATTGGGACCTATCAGACTATCTGTTAATGACCTGAGCTCATGCCTGGAGCGTGTGTGAATTCTGATTGGATGAGGTGGGGTGGAGCTAGAAGGAGGTGAGTCAGCACAAGTAGTGAAGAGAGTAGTTTTAGCCCCTGCTGTGAGTAGAAGTAGAAGCTAAGCTGTTGTAATATGAGTTGGTTTAGCCCTTGTCATGAGTAGAAGTAGAGTAAGAGAAGCTGTTGCAATAGGAGAAGTTTAGCCCTTGCCCCAAGAAAAAGCTGCTGGGGAAGAGAGCTGTAAAAGAAAAGGCCCAAAGTAAAGTTGCTGTGTGTACCCGACTTGGTGTCCATTTCTTTCATGTTACCACTGGCTAGAAGGAACCATAACAGTTTGCTGTATCTGTGTAATCCCATATATAATTCTTACTCCATTTGCTATGCTGGAATATTTTTAATATTTACTCTATTAGTGTTTGTAACTCTCAAATATTGACATTGAATTTAACATGGTAATGCAATTTTTGCAGACACATTAAAGTCCATAAATGGGGTTGCCATCCCACAGTTAAAAACTCTGACACAGAATTGTTCCTATCTGAAAGAACTGCAGGGACAAAAATGAAGAAAGGCATGAAGAAAAGGAGGTTCAGTGACAGGACCAAAGTGGGATCCAGCTCAAAGGGATGTTCTATGGCCTTACCCTATAGCTTAGGTTATGGTGTTCTTACAAAAATGATCCTAGTATGACTGCCCACTGAAAGATCCAACAAGCACCTGAGGGAGTCAGATGCAGATATTAATATCTAAACAATTTATAGAAATTGCCAACACTCATGGTTAAATTAGGGAAAAGATGGAAGAGGTTGAGAAGGTGTGTAACACTGTAGGAAGACCAATAGTCTCAACTCTCCTTGATCTCATAGGCACTGGGTCATCAATGGATCAGCATACATCAGCTGATATAAGGCCCCAGTAGAGCAGAAGACTGCCAGGTCTGCACTCAGTCAGATAAGATGCACCTAAACCTCAAGATGCTAGAGGTTCCAGGCAGTGAAGAAATCCGGTTGGGTGGCCTGGAGGATTGGGCATCCTCATGGAGATGGGGCCTGGGAGGAGACATGTAGCATGTAAACGGTCAGAGGGTGGGTCAGAAGGGGATAGAATCTGGATTGAAAAAAAAATCAAATAATAATGCAAAAAAAAAATAGAGAACAAAAAGAAAGATGATCCTACAATAAGCAATTCAATGTCGAGAACTTGGGAAACAACAAATTTTAATGTATAATGAACTCTATGATTTATTTTTCATTTTTGTGGGATTTGTATTTGTTTATGTGCTAAGAGAGAACATGGACAGCAAATGTATGTAGGAATGTACAACAAATCTAAGTGATAAAGAATACAATTAAAGTATATTGTATGAAAACCATAAAAAATAATCAATCTAAATCTTTAAAGAAAATACTTTACTGAAAAGAAATAAGAACTTTTTACAGAGTCTAGAAATTTTCAGGATCTTATGAATGTTGAATTTTCTCCTATCTGTGTCTTTGTTATAAGTACAGATTGATATTTATCTTGCCACATTTCCTGGTGAGTGACCTAGAGAAACTCGATTGTAGTATTTGGCCTGCTATCCAATATGTGATTGATATAAGATTTTACTTGGCAGTCCAAACACTGCCAGGGCCCATCTTAATCTATTAAAATTGTGCACAAATTGTGGACTGTAAAAAGGAACTAACAAACCGTGTGAATTTTGATAGAAATTGTGAATTAACAATTTTCTTCACATTCCAGTACATTCAGTTTAAATCTTGCATTACATGGTAATAATTGATGTTTGTTATTTTACTCACTGTAGAGAAAGGTTTGTGTTTTACAATATTTTTGAGACAATCATAGTTAAGGACATCTCTTATATGTAAAAAAAAAAACAAACAAACAAACAAAAAAACAAAAAACATGTCATTTGAGAATCTTATGTATATTAAGTCACTATGGATAGACTCCTACTGTTTTGCTCTTTATGATGTCAAATTTATCTCAGTAAGTAAAGGAAGGTTTCCTTACTAAGTTTGACCTTTTCCATATGTTCAAGAAAAACCTGCCTTCACCCACTTCGGACATTCTAATTGTTAGCCTATGAGACTCTCATACAATGTTTTTAAAATATCTTCCAAAATTCATACATGGCAAACACCAATATTCAAAATTTCATCTTGTGTTGATATGCTAAATAACTCTATGCTGTATCAGGGTTTTCTCTTTTTCATTGTTAATATGTGTGTAACTGCCAATTTAAGCTTTTTGATGAAAAGATATTAAAAACATATAAATTTATGCAGATGAAAGAATGATTCTTGGGCATTGTGTAAAAAAACATAATTAGAGAGAGGTAAAGAAAAAAAATTGCTAGCTTATTTTCATTTTTAAAATTAGAACTAGATATTTTTCCCCCAAAGGGATAGGTATTATGATAGCTTCCTCTATTATATCTTTTATACTTCCTATATCATCCTCAATATTTTATCGCATTAAAAGACAAATACATAAAAAAATTAATGTCCAATGACTTTAACAAAAATAAACAACCAAACGAGAGTAGAGCATAATAAACAGACAAATAAAAGGAGATGGGAACACACAAGAGAATTAAAGAGACATGGATCTCATATTAAAATAAAATCAAAATGTAAAGCTTAATATACAAAACACTTGTTTGGTTAAAAACAAAAACAAAACATTAACATAAAATTTGAATCCAAGACAAATAGAAAAAAAAAAAAAAAAAAGCTCCACAAGATTCCCTGCAGTAGAGAGACAACAAAAAATATGAACTTCATTGCACTTTTCATCTGTCCTATTGACTTGTTATATTAAATAAAATATGGATTCTTCTTAAGTAGGACATTATACTTTGGTATTGAGATCAAGCTTACTATTAGAAGTTATTTCCTTTATTGGAAATGTGTGTGTGTGTGTGTGAGTGTGTGTATGTATATATTGGATTTTTGAGACAGGGTTTCTCTGTATAGCCCTCGATGTCCTAGAACTCATTTTGTTGACTGAGACACCCTTACTGATTAAAAATAAATTATGGACATATAGCAGTTCAATCCCTTACACAACACCTAAAATATAGGTTGATTTACAGAGCTATCCTGGGAAACATCTCATGGATTTTAACCTCTCATGTAAACTATGTCAAAAAACCAGATCATTCTAATCTCCTTGGTAATAAAACAAGGCTACAGCATATACCAAACAAGAATTAAAAAACATGTGCAAGTTGGTTACAAATCAATTCTATTGTTTTTAAAATTACTAGATGAAAGTATCTATATTTCATTTTATAATTCCAAAATTATGAAATAAAATAGAATTCCAAAAGCCTTTGAGATAACAATTTATCATATCCCATGACTCTCATTACCCATGTAAAAATGTCAACACATCTGAAACACTTGCAAGTTTTAAAATTCTTTACACTCAATATGTTTGTTACCTTTAAAGACTGGCACAGAAATAATTAACAGTATACAGTTTTTGAAGCTATGGGCATGATCTTTTAAGGCTAACAAAATAACCCACCCCAAGCTTAACCAAAATTAGTAGTTCAGCAGATAATAGAAGTTTGTGTTTCATGGACTACATGATTTACTTTTCTTTCTTTCTTTCCTTCCTTTTTTTTTTTTCAGTTTTATGGTTTATGTTTTTGTGTTTTACCCTAAGAGAGATAATGAAGAAAAAAATGTGTGTTGGTAACAGAGGAGAACATGAACATATTTGGGAGAAGATAAATATTACATTAAAGTATACTGTTTGAAAATTAGGAATACTAAACAATTTAAAGTTTATATGTAAATTACAGAACAGATTTTTCAAAAAAATTTTTTGGCTGATTTGAGAAATTTTCAGGAGAGTTAACCATTAAATATGTCTTCTTTCTATTTTTTAATTTTATGTACAGATTGATAATGATCTTGAATTTTTCCTATTGTGTGACCTACAGAAACTGGTTTGTAGACTTTGGCATTTCCTCCTATATCATGATTGAATTGGTATTTTACTTGCGAAGACTGCACAAAGGCAGAAATAAGCCAGGTGAGTCTTAGTGTCACTTTTGAATTATCATTTTTCTTCCCTGACTTGAAAGCACAGTTTAACAATTTCAAAGCATGGCATTAACTGATTTTTTTTTTCTTTTGCAGTACTGTTAAGTTTACATCCTAATTTATCTGAGTTCACATTAGGTATAAGAGTCTCTGATAATTATGAATGTGGGTCTATTTTTCATTCCTATGGTTAGGTCATGAGTCTTAACTGTTAATGGACAGACTCAGATTGTTTTTTACCTGAGCCTGCAAAATTTATCCCAGTGAGTAAATGAAGGTACATGTACAAAAGTTTTGCTTTTCTAAATGTTCAGGAAAGACCTGCCTCCTGCCCCTGGCCATACTCTATTAACCTATGACACTCTATTACAATAATTTAAAAAGTCTTTCTTAATTCATATGTGTTAAAGGACAAATATTCAGTTATACAATGTATTCAAATTCTCTCCAGGTTTTGAGACGCTACATACTCTATGCTGTATCAGGGTATGTCTTTCTTCATTGCATTCAGTGTTTTCACCCCTAGCATAATCTTCTGAGAATTTTCTTTTCTACTTTTTTTCCCATTCATATTCTCCACCAAAGCAGAAATAATATGGATGACACCATGCCAACAACATTGTTTCATTCTGCCCATATAACTGTGTATTCTTCCTGGCTTGCAGATTTACTCATGGTGCTATTTGCTCGCAATAATATTTTACATATTGTCATGAAGTACTGCTTTTACATATTTCATATCCTCTGTTTTAACACTAAAACCTAAATGCTGCACAATTATGTCATTCATTGATAAATTCTTTTCATTCCAGGATTTGAATAAGTGTTCATTCTAGGCTACTTTTTCAATTAAAATATCCACAACATGCAAAATATGACATGACTTTTATTTCAGTATTGAAATACTATGTATTTATCTTCTATTGGTTTTAACATGGATTGGTCTCATTAGAAATCTTGGAACTTGTATAAATGTCTTCAATTTTAATTAAAATTTGTGGCTAAGAAATTTAATGTGAGCATATCTCAGAGAACTTAAATTCACCATTTCAGTTAATAAAGTACGGATATTAAGATTTTTGGTGATGTCATTCAGAGTCAACACAGGAAGGATTATAAATTACCACAATTCATTTACTACCTTATTTTCCTAATTAGATATTTCAAACGTTAAGTTTGCTAAATATGTTTTTATACATCTTAGAGTACATGTACTCAAAGAAATGTGGTGCCTGCATGAAATTGTTAAACTTTTTGATGAGTAAATAGATATTAACAACAATTGAGTTCAGGCACACATGAAAATGAGCCTTGGGCATGTCATAGGAAAACAGGTCTTAAAAGTGAGGTAAAGAAATCTTTCTAGCTTTTATTTAATTTTTAAAATTAGAATTTGACTTTTTTCCATAGGTACTGTTATTTAAAATATTTTTTTTTTGAGATAGAGTTTTTCTGAATATCCCTGGCTGTCCTGGAACTCTCTCTGTAGACCCGGCTGGCCTTGAGCTAAGAAATTTGCCTGCCTCTGCCTCCCAAGTGCTGGGATTAAAGGCATGTGCCACCAAGCATGTCTCATCCTTTATACTTCCCATCTCAGCCCCAAATATTTTCTCTTATTAAAACAAAAATTAATATTTAAAATATAATATAAAATGACATAAACAATAAATAAAAAAAGCAGAATAGAACAAAGAAAAGGAACAAGCAGAATCTGATGAAAATATACATGAGAAACACACAGACTCAGAACTCATCTTACAAAAAGATTAAAATACAGAAATGTAATCCACAAAAATACCTCTTTGGTAGAAACCAAAACCAGTAATTTGGAGTAAGGAGAAAAACACCCAGAGCAGTAGATAGCCATCACAAACCGTTAACTCAGTAGCGTTTTTCATCTCTCATATAGAGTTGATATATTAAACCATATATAGACTCTCCTTTACCACTAATTTGTACATAAAAATTTGATACTGAGGCATAACTTATACTCAGAAGTTATTTTCTTCATTGGAAAGAAATTAGAATATGACATACTTCCTAAATGTCCATATCAGTACCTAATGAACACATAACAATTCAGTGCTTGACTCAACCCTGAAAATGTAGGTTGATTTGCACAGTGTTCATGTGATACATTTCATATAGATTTTGTGGTCTCATGTAAACGGTGTGAAAAAGCATATTGTTCTAATTTACTTGGTAAACAATAGAAGACTACACATATACCAAAGAAGGAATTTTTTTGTTATTGTTTAAATAATAATAAGTTCCAGTTGATTGTATATACAATCACTCAGTTTAAGAACTTACTGTTTTAAAATATCCATATTGAGTTTTATAATTTTATAATTTCAAAATCATTTGAAAGACCATTTATCCTGTGCCTTGACACTTTGTACACCCATACTCCAAAACCTACCATATCTGGAATTCAAACATAATTAAAAACTCCTTACACTCTCTGTCTTTTTACCCTCAAAGACTGATATAGGAATGAACATCATGATACAATTGAAGCTATTGGCATGATCTCTTAAGGATAACACATTCATGAATCCCAAGCAATACCATAAGAAGCAGTAAATGGGATACATAAAAGTTTGTGTTTAATGTACTCCAAGATTTACTTTTCATTTCTTTTCAGTTTTTGGTTTTGTGTTTTTGTTGTTGTGTGGGGAGAAAGAGAGAGAGAGAGAGAGAGAGAGAGAGAGAGAGAGAGAGAGAGAGAGAAGATAACAGCAATTATATGTAGGGAAGTAAGTAAAATTTTGCCATATTTGCTAGAGAATAAAAAAAAATTAAAGTTCATTTTTTAAAATCCAGAATAGATAATTTAAATTTGAAAATATAATTTATGAAGAAAGTTTTATAAATCATTTTTCCAGAATTGAAATGATTTGGGATCCTTTAAGAACAGAATTTATCTTCCTTTTCTGTATTTATTTTAATTACAGATTTTTATTTGTTTTGCCATATTCCCTTGAATATGATCTAGAAAAACTGGTTTGGAGAATTTGGCCTTTTCTCCTAAGCTGTTATGTTTCCATATTTTACTTGACATTGAAATCACGAAGACATCACATTTCTTCTAAAAATAGTAAGACTTTTGTGAACCAAAAAAAAAAGGAAGTAATAAACTCCAATTAAAATATAGTCAAAATACAGAACCATAATATACAAAAACCTGTTTGGGAAAAACAAAGAAGAGTTACATGAAATTAAAAACAAAAAAAACAAATGAACTAAAGAAAAAAAAATGGTTCCCTACTACATTCTAAGCTTGAGATGGCTAACAATATTGATCTCAATGGCATTTTGCATCATTTTTATTCACTTGATATATTAAATTGAATATAGACTTTTCTTCACAACTAATTTATATATTAAATCGTTGAAAATCATAACCAACTATGTTCAACTAATATTGTAAAGTCATTTTCTATATTGGAATGAAATTGGATGCAGACTCACTTATTGGATGCACATAACTGTAAAACACATCAAATTTGAAGAACATACATAACAGCGATAATATTGGTTCATTAACAAATCACTTCTGCATCTGTACCTGCTACCTGAGGCTGTTTGACAGCCTGCTGAGCATGGTTCCCACCAGGAGGGACCTCTTCTTCCAGGAGTGTTTTGCTCCTGGGAAAGGAGTTTAGACAGTCACTTTCTCTCCAATAACTTTATGGAGAGGGACTGACAAGGAGAACAAGATCAGTGGAGCAGCTGGGACAGGATTCTTCCTGTCCAAAATTTGCAACCACAGCTTGGGCGGTCCCAGAGTCCTAAGTGCACAGTTTCTGCCAGGAGAGAGCTAGTCTTCCAGGAGTGGAGACAGAGGATTACACACCTACAGGAGGAACAAGCTCCAGCCAGAGACAGCAAGAACATCTAACACCAGAGATAACCAGATGGCAAAAGGCAAATGTAAGAATCGTACCAACAGAAAACAAGATTATTTGGCAACATCATAAGCCAGTTTCCTCAACCCAGCAAGTCCTGGAATCCCCAACACACCAGAAAAGCAAGATGTAGAGTTAAAATCATGTGTCGTGAAGCTTACAGAGGATTTTATGGAGGATATAAATAACTCCCTTAGAGAAAAACAGGGGAGCAAAGGAAACAGATAGAAGCACTTTAAAGGAGAAGCACTGAGACTTATTACACCAGAAAAGAGGTGGCATCTAGGGAGGGCTCTAAGCACCTGAGTAGGTGAGAGAGCCATCTTGTGTCCCAGGTCCAGGAGAGACAAGTCTGGGCAGGAGAGTGCACTTGCTGCAAAAGCATCAAAGCTTCTAGAACAGAGGATCTTTTGGGCCTGAATCTTCAGCCAGGAAGCAGAACTGAGCTCCAGACATTTGCACACTTTTCCCGCCAGAAGAGATGTGGTCTCCAGGGAGGGCTCACAGGCTGCAGAAGCAACATTGCTTCTGGGAAAGCGCCCCTTTCACACCTGCATTTTCAGCCAGGAGGTAAAGCTGAGCTCCAGATCTCCGTGCACCTTCCCTGCAAGAGTGGAGGTGGCATGCAGAGAATATTCTGAACACTGGGACTCAGGAGAGAGTTAGACTCCCAGGACTGCTGACAGAGGCTAACATAATCACAGTAGAAACAAACTCCGGCCAGAGATAGCTATAACAACTAACACCAGAGTTTACCAGATGGCCAAAGGCAAGTGTAAGAATATTACTAAAAGAAACCAAGACCACTCACCATCATCAAAAACCAGCTCTCCCACCACAGTGACTCCTGGATACGCCAACACACCCGAAAAACACGATTCATTTTTAAAATCATATTACAAGATGCTGGAAGAGGATTTTAAGAAGGAATTTAATAACACACTTAAAGAAATACAGAAAAACATAGTTTAACAGGTAGAAGCCCATAAAGAGGAAACCAAAAATCTTTTAAAGAATTACAGGAAAACTCTGCTATTCAAGTAAAAGCCCTTAAAAACGAAACACAGAAATCCTGTAAAGAATTACAGGAAGACACAACCAAACAGGTGATAGAATTGAACAAAAACATCCAAGACCAAAAAGGAAAGTAGAAACAGTAAAGAAAAGTTAAAGGGAGACAACTTCGGAGGTAGAAAACCTACAAAGGAAATTTGGAGCCATAGATATGAGAATTAGCAACAGAATATAAGAGATGGAGGAGAGAATATCAGAAGCAGAAGATTCCATAGAAATCATGGACACAACAATCAAAGAAAATGCAAAATGCAAAAAGATCCTAAACCAAGAAATCCAGGAAATCTAGGACATAATGAGAAGACCAAAAGTACAGATACTAGGAGTAGATGAGAGTGAAGAGTTTCAAATTAAAGGGCCAGCAAATATTTTCAACAAAATTATAGAAGAAAACCAACCAATCAAACAACCAAACAAAAACAGAAACAAAACCAAACACTTCTCAAACCTAAAGAAAGGGATGCCCATGATCATACAAGAATCCTACAAAACTCTAAATAGACTTGACCAGAAAAGAATTTCCTCCCAGCACATAATAATGAGAACAACAAATCCACTAAATAAAGATAGAATATTAAATGTATTAAGGGAAAAAGGTCAAGTGACATATAAAGGCAGACCTATTAGAATTACACCAGACTTCTCATCAGAGACTAAGAAAGCCAGATCATGGACAGATGTTATACAGACCCTAAGAGAACACAAAAGCCAGCCCAGGCTACTTTATCCAGCAAAACTCTCAATTACCATAGATTGAGAAACCAAAGTGTTTCAAGTCAAAACCAAATTCCCTCAATATCTTTCCATGAATCCAGCCCTTCAAAGGATAATAAAGGGAAAACACAACACAAGGACTGAAACTACAACTTACAAAATGAAAGAAAGTAATGCTTCAACAAACCAAAAATATGATAGCCTAAAGAAAAGAATCCCAACTATAACAACAACAACAACAAAATAACAGGAAGCAACAATCATTTTTCTTTAATTGGTCATAAAACAGGCCTGAAAAGGCATAAAAATATTGAAATTAGCACATACATCCTATCAGATCACCACAGAATAAGGGTGACATTCAATAACAACATAAATAACAGAAAGCCGACTTTCACGTGGAAATCGAACAACACTCTAGCCAATCATAACTTGGTCAAGGAAGAAATAAAGAAAGAAATTAACGACATTTTAGAGTTCAATGAAAATAAAGCCACAACATACACAAACTTATGGGACACAATGAAAGCATTTCTAAGAGGAAAACTCATAGCTCTGAGTGCCTCCAAAGAGAAACTAGAGAGAGCATACACTACCAGCCTGATAGTATACCTATACACTCTAGGACAAAAGGAAGCAAATTCACCCAAGAGGAGTAGATAACAGGTAATAATCAAAATCAGGGCTGAAATCAACCAAATGGAAACAAAGAGAACTATACAAAGAATCAACCAAAGCTGTTGTGGCCTTCCCGCAGTCCACAACACGAACAGTTCAACTGAGAATGGCAGTTGGAGCTGAAAAGAGAGGAATCTAGACGGGGCGGAAGAAAGAATGGGGCAAAGACGATTTCATGTTCAAAGCCCGCCTTTTTAATTCCAACATTCAGTTATAAAGGAAGGGGGAGCGAACCTAATTTCCCGCCAAGTAACTCGGGATTCAGTAGCAGGATGAACACGTGTGTGCCTCCAAGCAGCTAAGCCAACAGGGTCCAGCAGTGGGCGTGGCAGCACGAATGAGCAGGAAACTCCACCCTTGAGCAATCAGGTTCAATCAGGTGGGGGAAGGGAGACCACATCTCCTCCCATTAGTTAACAAAAAAAAAAAGAAAGGGCTGGCCTGAGGCAGAAAAATTATCTATGCTAAATAGTTCTGCCTGAGTTCTTAGGGCTAAAGAAAAAACCTGTTTTCGAGGGATTCCCTATCTTTTCTAATGGTAAACTGTATCTGGCTAAGACTGTCTTTAAAGCACTAATGGAATAGCACTTAGCTGTAGGCTCTGACTTTATAATGCTAATTAGTGCTGAATAGGTAACTACCAGGATGCATTTTAAGTAGGGCATTGGAACCCTGGCTAAGTTTGACCGAACAAATTTAGAATAACACTGAGTTGATAATCCTCCGCAATTTTGGATGACAGGCGGGAAAACAAGGAGAAGGGGCAAGACTGGCTGGCTCCTAGTACAAGGGCAATTGGCTATTTTATTTGGGTGGGAGGCAGTGAAGGGCTTGCCATTTCGACAGTAACTTCTCCAACCTCTCTCCCCCCTATTAATTAAGTTTAAATAGGCAACGCTTAACTGAGGTGAACAAATGATTTTCTCATCCGTAGATGAGAGGGCCTTTAACCTTGGCTTGGGTGTACATTGACCCGATTCCACCCGTGGGCGTTATAACAACCCACATCTTTGGCTCTTGGTATCTTTTGGGGAGGGGAGGCAGAGACTTAGGTATTTTTGGTTTTTAGCTGGAATCAGATACCAACCTCTTTCAAATCAGGTGTGTCACACAGGGAACTCAGAAACTGTCAAGCTGGACCTTCCCTCCGCAGTAATCTCCTGCGCCAAGCAGTACCCATACTGTATTCATCTGATCACGAATCAGTAGTGCAGGTCTGAGTCCTGCGTGGTCTCTAGTGGAGACTTGTCAACCTCAGATTTAGCAAGGCCTAGACAAGAATTATGTCAGTATTAACACCACAAATTGTGGTTAAAATAAGAGCTGGAAGTCTTTCCTCCTCATCCCTGTTATTCCCTAGCCTGAGGAACTAAGGACACCTTGCAGTAACAGCAAGGGTGAAAAGCCAGAGGCCAGCTAAGGGACTAAGCCCATCTCTATCAAAATAAGAACTAATCTCTGTAAATGTATGAAATTTCTAGTTCCCTAGCTCTCTTGGTAAATCTAAATCCTATCTCAGACTGAAAACCACGTGCTGGAATGTCCTTGGAAGGGAGAATAGCAGTACCACCTGTTTGCTCTTAGGGGAGGGGAAGGCACGCCTGTAGGTCCGGCCGGAGATTGACCTGCTTGAGAAAAGAAAGAGATCTAGACAATGAGAGAGTAGCAATGCAAATTTTCTTTTTGGAGAAATCCAGGTACTTATTCAGATGCAAATTGTAAAACTAAAGCTAGTCTCCGGCTTCCTGTAGGGGATTTGGCTCAGAGGAAAACAGCGTTTCTGGGAGCTTTCATTCCCAGCTGAATTCTAAGCACAAGAGGAATTTTAGTCTTTAGAATGATACTTACGAGAAGAGACAGAATCTGTGTTTACCTGATGAATTAATCTCTCTGGTAGCCACCGTGCTCCATCTTCATCTCGTGAAAAAACACAAACCGAGCCTCTTCCCCAGATTAGAACCTGATGCGGACCCTTCCATTCATTAGTCAGGGTGTCCTTCCATTTTACCAATGCATAAGAATTAGAAGTAACTGGATGCCAGTGGCGGTCCGCTGCAGACTGACCTTTAATGTCAGTTTGCAAAAAGTTTAGGATAAATAAGGTGAAGGCAAGATGAGCCTTTGGTGACCTTGGGGGATATAGATGCCCCTCTTTTGTTTTAAAAAGCCAATTCTTTAAGGTGCTATGAGCACGTTCAACTATTCCTTGTCCCATTGGGTTGTAAGGAATTCCAGTTTTATGTTTGATACCGAATTCTTTACAGAATGCAATAAAGTATTTACTAGAATAAGATGGCCCGTTATCTGTCTTAATAAGCTTAGGCAACCCCATGGCATTAAAGGCTTGTAGGCAATGATCAATTAAGTTTTTTGAAGCCTCCCCTGTATGCAGAGAAGCAAAGAGAAATCCTGAATAGGTATCAATGCAAACATGTATATATTTTAGTTTTCCAAATTCTGCATAATGGGTTATATCCATTTGCCAAATATGATTAGGCATAAGGCCTCTAGGATTGAGTCCTAGATGTGGCACTGGAGATAATGTAATACATTTAGGACATTGTTTTACAATCATTCTTGCTTGCTCCTTAGTGATCTTATGTCGGAGCCTTAGGGTATGGCTAGAGAGGTGAAACCTTTCATGATCACGTTGGGCCAGAGCAACAGGATCCGAAACTAAAGCTTCTCCTATTAGAACTCTGTCAATGCGATCATTACCCTCGGCCAGAGGCCCAGGAAGACCAGAATGAGACCATATATGGCCAATATAAAACGGATTTTTCCGGGCAAGAATGATGTTTTGCAATTCTGAAAATAAGGATCCTGATGGCGTATTGAAGTTAAACGTACCACAGATTTCCAATAAGGGTACTGACTAAGCAACATATAAACTGTCAGTAAAGATATTAAAAGCCTCATGTACAGACTGAAAGACCTTTAGTACTGCTGTTAATTCGGCTAGCTGAGCCGAGAGACCAGGAGTCTCTAAAATAACCTGTTGATCATTAATAAGATATCCGGCTTGCCCTTTAGAGGAGCCATCAGTAAAAATCAATAGAGCATTATTTAAACGCTGTAAAAAAGTCATCTTAGGAAATATCATATCATGTTCATTTAAAAATTTTATTAACCTATCTTGAGGGTAGTGGTTGTCTATAGTTCTATTAAACCCTATTTGTGCAAGCAACCAATCTGTACTATGCTGTTTCAGCCAAGTGTCTTGACTTACGCTGTAAGGCTGAACAATGATATCTGGCTCTTTTCCGAAATAAGTCAATGCCTGCCTTCTTCCAGTGATAATCATCTGAGCCTCTGCTTCGTGATATGGCAAGATATTACGTTTGGGAGAAATCCTCGAATGTGTCCACATTATAGGAAATTTTTGCCATAGCAGTCCCGTAGGCACATGAGTCGTATTTTGTGTTTATATTATATATAGAGAGAGGTCTAAATAAAGGATTTTCTGTTTACTGGCTCAAGGATATGCTGATTTGGGGAAAAGATTTTTTCTCTATGTCTATGGTCAAAGTGATTTACACTTTCCATAGTTACATGAATAAAATATAACGAAAAGAGAGTTCCAGAGGACTAGGTCACAGAAAATCAAATCAAATATATGTCTTGATAATATTAAAATTTAGTTTTGGGATTTATATATTGAATAATATGCAGCCCTGGGGGATATTCTATTCAGACCTGCTTGAACTCCTGATGTCCTGGACTTCAGTCAGATCTACTCGAGACATGGAGATCAGAGTGTATTAATCCTATTTTCTCTAACGTTCCCCTTCCCTTCATAATTTCTCAATGCCCATATTCAGCTTGAAGAATATATGAAGAGCCATCTAGCCAGTTCCCTCTGCTTTGGGGCTGGAGATGGTTATTAATAGGCTATCTTACTAGGGAATAGAGGAATGATCATACTGGAACAGAGTGGCATAGCTAGAATTGATTGCATAGTCAGGACCTCATTTGGTAGAAATCTCCTTGTTACTAAGCTAAAGTCATAATTTCTTTTTTTTTTCATTGATTTACTTAATTAGGTATTTTCTAAATTTACATTTTGAATGCTATCCTAAAAGTCCCCTAGACCCTCCCCACCACATTCCCCTACCCACCCTCTCCTACTTCTTGGCCCTGGCATTTCCCCGTACTGAGGCATATAAAGTATGCAAGACCAAGAGGCCTCTCTTCCCAGTGATGGCTGACTAGGCCATCTTCTGATACATATGCATCTAGAGACACGAGCTCCGGGGGTACTGGTTAGTTGATATTGTTCATAACCTATAGGCTTGCAGACCCCTTTATATCCTTGGGTATAAAGTCATAATTTATTAGATTGTACATAGTTTTTTTAGATGCAAAATCAAGGGTTTTATTGGTATAAATTTCTTCTACTTTTATAAAATTTTATAAGTACAAGAATTAGAACTATTCCTTTTATAACTGTTTTTTTTAATATGATCTGAAGGATTTTCCCTGTCCAATTACTTTATTGCAGAAAAGGTCTGTGATTGGACTGGGAAAAGGGAGGCAGAGCTAGGTGTTGAAGAGACATGGATCATCTAAGGGTAGGAGGAAAAGTAAGATTGCTGTGGACATGAACCCACCTGGCATTTACCAGCCACAAGTAGCTATGATTTCACTAGGTTAGAAATACTGGGGTAAAGTTTTTTTTTATCATTACTAATGAGCTCTGATATTATTGTATTGTCATCCTGTAAACTGTGATTTTTATTGATACATAAGTCTGATTGGTTATTTAAGCCTTAAGAGTCTTGATTTTACCAAGTTACTGTGTATTGTTATATGCAACTGCTAGGATGGTGGTTCTATTTAGTTACTGAAATGTGGGATCATAGACTACATGGAGTCATAGCTGAGGAACTACTAGCTGCTCCCGGAACAACCGAGCTAGATGATGTGGGGACTATGTGGAGAGAGTTGATGGTGGCAGGTGCACAAGAGTGTAGTCAAGCCTTTTAGAGGGATGGTGGGCTTATTTTTTAATATTTCCCAAAATACCATGTGAGTTTACTAGGCAGGCCAAAACTAGTAACTATTAAAAGGCTCAAGATCAATTCAGTATGTCAAAACAAGAACTCAGTTGTCATATAACAGCAAGCCCTGTAATTGCTAACACACCTGAATAACACAAAAATTACCTTAATTATAATATTAGAACGATGATATAACCCTTAAAAAAAGAAACTATTAAAACGATTAAAAAATTGTGGCAAAGTACAACCAGTCATGTAGAGACCATTAACAAGGAAAAGACATTAACAAGCAAAAAGAAATACTTAAAAGTAAAATCAAACAGGTGAATAAATGATTAAAACACTCCAAGACCTAAAAATGAAAATAGAAGCAATAAAGAATACGATCTGATGCAATCCTGAAGAAGAAAACATAGGAAAGAGAAAAGGAAATACAGAAACAAGAATACCCAACAAAATAAAAGAGATAGATGAAAGATTCACATGGATAGTATACACAGTATAAGAAAGTAACACATCTGTTAAAGAAAATGTTAAGCCAAAAAGTCTATTACAAAATATATAGGAAATATGGGAGATTATGAAAAAACCAAACATCAGAATAATCTGAATAGATAAGAAGACTTCTAAATCAGAGGACCAGAAAATATCATCAATATATTCATAGAAAAAATGTCATAACACTAAATACACAGAACAGGTGAAAGACTCCAAAACTCCCAAAGGGAGGCACTTACTCAAGCCTCGGGTCAGCCGCGCACCCAAGAAGACACTGAGACAGGTACTTAAGATGTATAGAGAGTAAGATTTAATACAGCAACGACAAGAAAGCACATAAAAGCACATATACCAGATATCTGGGGCCGATAAATGAAAGACTCCAAAACTCCCAAAGGGAGGCACTTACTCAAGCCTCGGGTCAGCCGCGCACCCAAGAAGACACTGAGACCGGTACTTAAGATGTATAGAGAGTAAGATTTAATACAGCAACGACAAGAAAGCACATAAAAGCACATATACCAGATATCTGGGGTCGAAACTCATGCAGCAGGTGCAGAGGAGATTCGGCAATTAGCCCAAACTTTTCACAAGCTTTTATAGGAAGGAGGCAAGGGGGGAGCAGGGCAGGGAAAATACAGGTTTTACGTCACTAAGAGATTCAGCCAAGGGTTTTTTTCAAAGTGCTTTTCGCAACGCGTCCCACATTTTGGCCATGTACTTGATTCATTGGAACTGAGGTTTTTACTCACACCCTTATCTCAAAAATGTCCCTGGCACAGTCCTTAGTTGGGAGGGGTTGGACTGGGTTCGTTCCAGGAGACCCTTATCTCAGAAATGTCCCCGGAACAGTTTTCATTTGAGAGGGGGTCTGACTCTGGTGTGAGAGTTCAGAATGTACTCTGGGGTGAGAGTTCTGGTGGTCAGTAATTTTCCTCTTTCATTCCCCACTCCTTCTAGTGAGTAATTCTAATCTTAGAATTTCAGAAGTCTATATTTTTATGCGGAGAATACTGCATTTACTCTATTTTAACATGGGAACAAAAACAGAATAAGAAGCATTAGTAAACAGAACTAGGCAGGGGCCCTTTTAGCGAGGCTTGAGGGTCTGGGCATGATGTAGGTGCACGTAGATCAGATCTCTGGCTGGAACTGGTGAGATGTCCTTGGGGTACCCAGCTCGTTCACTGTCTCAGCTGTTGGGATCCCTGGAGCAATGTCGTCCGCGTACTCAGTCCAATTTTTCCCAGTTGTGACCAGACCACCTGCAAGCCTTTTAACTTAGCATACAGATCATTATTATAACAACATAGGTTTAAACACATCATTTAAGACTATAATGGGCATAGGAGTCTCATAAAGGATAAAACTGAATCAAGAGGAAGTATTTCTAGTACGTTTAAGTAGGGCATAGGGAAGGAACACCAAGTCTGTGCCAGTCTCTACGATTAATTTAGTCAAGGTCTGTCATAGAGTTTTAAACTAATTTATTTTATCTGTCCTGAGCTCTGAGGTCTATACACACAATGTAATTTTTATTTGACCTCTAAATGCTTGGCCACACCCTGACTTACCTGGGCAACATCATCTGACACTATTGCTTTTGGCACTCTGAACCTTGGAAAAATTTTCTTCAATAATCTTCTTGATGACTATGTGAGCAGTCTCATTTATCCATTTTGAGAACGTTTTTTCTCAGTAAAGTTTATTTCTCAGTTGATGTCAGGTCTGTCTTTTCAAAGGAGGACTAGTTTTCTTTCTTTCAGTTTTTACCATTTTATACAGGGTTTCTTTTACCAGTCTTAATTTGTCTATAACTTGATAGTCTTCAGACTGCCAGGATCATTGCTCTTTGGGATGCCTGTTTTTAGCGGTTAGATCTGCCATCTGATTTCTTTTGTTCACAGCATCTTAGGTCTTTTTCTGTAGATGTCAACAGCTCTCTTTGTCTGTATATTGTTCCATACAGTGGCAAAAGCATACCTGCTGTCAGTGTAGACTTTTCTTTCGTCATTTATAGAGCTTGTATCAAAGCCACAAGTTTAGCTTTTTGGGCTGAAATCCCTTTAGGGAGGCTGCTGGCCTAGATCACTTGCTTTTTGTCCACCACTGCACTGCTGTCCCCGCCTTCCGCTTACCTTCAATCGTGAGGCTACTGCCGTCCGTGTACCAGCTCAAACTCTCAGGCCAAGGCTGATCTGATCTTTACTTGCCGAGGTAAGTAGCCCCCTCTGTTGGTAGATGGCCCCATGGATATGAGCTGCTTTCCATCTACTACTGCTGCTCCTGTGACAAAGCTGCTGCCATCTGTGTACCAGGCAGGCACACCTGGCCAAGGCTGATCAGTCAGATCTCTCCTTGTTCCAATTTTATCAGCACATTGATGTACAGGAGTGGAGTCATCCGCCAAGGAGCAGTAAACTCTGGTAGTGGGTATAGTCACATGCTGACCCAGAGTAAGCTTGTCAGCGTCTTTAACAAGCAGGGCTGCCTTTATGCTGTCAAAGGCTTTTTGGTGTTCCTCAGTCCAAGTGAATGGGACTTTTTCTTTGGTAAGTGGATATAGAGGGGCTGCCAGTGTTGCGAACCCTGGTATCCAGAGTCTGCAGAAGCCCGCTGTCCCCAGAAACTCACGTACTTGGCGCGGGGTGGTGGGGGTTGGGATCAGCATCACAGTCTTTTTTTCTGGCCTCGGTGAGCCACTGCTTTTCGTCGTCTCGGCACCTCGGTACGACATAACTGAGCTTTCTTGGCTGATACCCGGTACCCCAACTCACCCAGTTCATTCAGGAGCTTCTAGGAGGGCCAGAATTTCTTCTTTGTCTTTGATGTCTCTGCCTTTAGCCAACCGCAGGGCTTGGGTTAGTGCCAAGAGTTCATGTTTTCCAGAGCATTAGTCAGCCATCGGTCAGGGGGCTGAACCACACTTTTAGGGCATGTGCCAAGTTTTGTCTCAGAGTCAGTTTATCTGCGTCCTTGACCAGAAGCCACTATGTGCAGACAAGCAGGTCATCTTACAGTCACCAGGTCTAATTTTCACAAGTATGCCACCGGTCTTTTTCAGGGTCCCAATCTCTGAGTAAGAACCTCTTTGGCAATACTTTTGTTCTCAGTCACATCTAGGAGTCCCAAAGTTAGGGACAACATTAGGGCAGTCTCAATAGCATCTAAGGCCATCCAAGGTTGTTCTTTTTATTTTTTATACGAAGGGCTGTTTATCTTTTTAATTCAGCAAAACCTGGAATCCACAGTTTGCAAAGGCCTGCAGTGTCCAGGAACCTTTTAAACTTACTTTGCACTGGTCAGTGGAGGAATATGAAACACAGTCTCTTTTTAGCTGCATCAACAGGTAGGCTACCAGTCTCTCCCAAGGACTCAGCTTCTGTGTTAGCACCCCTTCTGCTTTTTCTTACTTTTAGCCACGAGCAGGTGAAGGGTTTGGTCATGAGGGGGGCTCTTCTTCTTTTTGTTAGGAC
This sequence comes from Mus caroli, assembly GCF_978045245.1. NCBI lineage: Eukaryota > Metazoa > Chordata > Mammalia > Rodentia > Muridae > Mus > Mus caroli. The sequence goes on from NW_028227277.1 coordinate 6,358,592, forward strand.
AGTCTCTCACCCAGTGCTCTTCTTTTTCAACAGCAAACACTCTGATCTTTAGCCAAAAGCTTTCTTTTTTTCTGTTGCCAGGTACTAAGTTTTCTAGCTTCCCTGACTTTTGTGACCAGCATTTCATTTCTCTTATCTTTTTTTTTTTTAATTTTCTGGCTCCTTATTTTTTACAGATCATTCCTGAGTGCTAGCATTATTAGCAAGTGTCACTTTGCTAGGTTCTAGTCTTTGTCATTTATCTCTCTTTGCTCCTGTTTCTTAACTGCAATGGAGATCTCATATAATGTCTCTCTTTCTATCTATATATATCTCTTTTTGTCTCTCTTCTGAGACTGCTGAAGCTTTGCTCTCAGCTCTTTTTTTTTTTTTTTCTCAGACCTCTATCCTTTTCTTAACTTCTATAACTTTTTATTACCTATTACCTAGGTCAGATTGATGGGACACTTACTAGTCCCACAGACATGAGACCCTCATCAGAGCCTGGCAGTTAGACTCGCAGGTGTTCCTTACCTTGGACAGAAGAAGCCCCAAGTGAGTGGTCTCCCTCACCGGAGCTTAGAACAGACTCACACAGCTCAGGGCAGTGCCTGAGAAGAGAAAACACATGGGGCAGAGAAGGGAGTGCAGCTCTATTTGGCTGCACCAGACCACTGATATTTCAAAATGAACACAATTTTTTTCTCTGTTAACAAGAGACAAGATACAGGGGGCAGGAGAATGAGCCTTTCTCCCACCCAAGAGGCAGGCAAAGGCTGAAAACAGATCCTTTGATGTGAAGAGCCCAGCGCCGAGTCTCCGCTGCGCGCCGGAATGCGGTGTAAACTCCTGGGAGTGGCAAACAAACGCTGGCAGGCAGAGGCAGCCATTTAACTATTTAACTACCTGATAGATTCCTGGTGCTCTCTGCACTGTCTTTGGGGAGGGAGCACGCAGCCGGGCCGGCACAAGGGAGTGCGGGTAGACTCTGGGGGGGGACCAAAAGAGGGACGCTGTAGTCGGCCCCTCCCCAGCTGTGGCAGGCTTCACAGCCACTCCGGGACTGGCAGGCGGGGGCCGGCAGGCCGCCGCACTCATCACCAGCATCTCACAACTCGGGGCACAGACAGCCTCTGCTTCCGCCGTGCCTGCAGAAGCCAGAACCTCAGCGCCACTGCTGCTATCAAAGCCCTACCCGCGCTGCCAAAGCCGGAAATTCTTAGCCCAGCTCTGCAATCTCAGAGCTCTTTTGAGCAGTCTGGGACTCACCAGCACTGATTTTTTTTCTTTTTTTTCCTTTTAAAACCATTGCTGACAAATTCTGTCCTGGCGTCAGTCCAAGTCTACAGTCGACAAGGGGTTAACACACACACACACACACACACAGTCTTGTCACGTGGCCACAAACAAGCACACTCGTCCACGCCTGGACTTACACAACCAGCCAAACACTATTTTCTGACGGGGTCGGATTCCACATTGACTCCCTTTTTCTGACGGGGGCGGAACTCCACATCCACCCCCGCCCTGGCAGAAAGAACACTCTCTCTCCTTCACTCTGCCAGGCAACAGCCAGGTCTTTTTGACTGTTCTGTAACCTGGGCACTCCTTCCAGGGTCTCCCTTGGAACATCTTTTTGGGGTGCAGACTGTGAGGCCATAGACAGTCGTTCTCTCACAGCCACTGCCAGAATAAACCCACAATCTCAGAATACACAAATGCAGCAGTTCCACACCTACACACCCAGCAGATTGTCCCATTTCTAGAATAATAGCAGACACGACAAAAGCAGACACGAGACTGAGATAAGAAGAAAAAAACCAAAGCACGAGGTGGGACTCGAACCCACGATCTCGCAACCTGAAGCACGAGGTGGGACTCGAACCCACGATCTCGCACAGAGGCACGAGGTGGGACTCGAACCCACGATCTCGCAACCTGAAGCACGAGGTGGGACTCGAACCCACGATCTCACACAGAGGCACGAGGTGGGACTCGAACCCACGATCTCGCAACCTGAAGCACGAGGTGGGACTCGAACCCACGATATCGCACAGAGGCACGAGGTGGGACTCGAACCCACGATCTCGTAACCTGAAGCACGAGGTGGGACTCGAACCCACGATCTCGCACAGAGGCACGAGGTGGGACTCGAACCCACGATCTCGTAACCTGAAGCACGAGGTGGGACTCGAACCCATGATCTCGCACAGAGGCACGAGGTGGGACTCGAACCCACGATCTCGTAACCTGAAGCACGAGGTGGGACTCGAACCCACGATCTCGCACAGAGGGGTCCACTAAGCGTCCTTAGTCCTCCCCTTGTCCTCCTGGGACGTCTCCCAGGGCGCACAGACGGTGGACACCTGGACACGTCTGTCCTCTCCACACCCTACGCTCCTACCCGGAGCGCGGTCTCACTGTGCACATTGCACACTGAGCGTCTGCAAACCCGAAACTGCGATCGCACCAGATACAGAATGGCCTTCCTGGCCTCTCAGAGACAAACAAAACACAGACACCAGACCAAAGCAGAACAGTAAATCTTACTTCTGAGTGGGTCCAGGACTTCTGGGTGGTCGCACTGATTCCCGGCCAACGCACCAAATGAAAGACTCCAAAACTCCCAAAGGGAGGCACTTACTCAAGCCTCGGGTCAGCCGCGCACCCAAGAAGACACTGAGACCGGTACTTAAGATGTATAGAGAGTAAGATTTAATACAGCAACGACAAGAAAGCACATAAAAGCACATATACCAGATATCTGGGGTCGAAACTCATGCAGCAGGTGCAGAGGAGATTCGGCAATTAGCCCAAACTTTTCACAAGCTTTTATAGGAAGGAGGCAAGGGGGGAGCAGGGCAGGGAAAATACAGGTTTTACGTCACTAAGAGATTCAGCCAAGGGTTTTTTTCAAAGTGCTTTTCGCAAAGCGTCCCACACTTTGGCCATGTACTTGATTCATTGGAACTGAGGTTTTTACTCACACCCTTATCTCAAAAATGTCCCTGGCACAGTCCTTAGTTGGGAGGGGTTGGACTGGGTTCGTTCCAGGAGACCCTTATCTCAGAAATGTCCCCGGAACAGTTTTCATTTGAGAGGGGGTCTGACTCTGGTGTGAGAGTTCAGAATGTACTCTGGGGTGAGAGTTCTGGTGGTCAGTAATTTTCCTCTTTCACAGGGATAGAGTATTAAAAGCCACAGGGAAAAAAGACTAAATAACATAAATTCAGACCTATTATATTTACACAACACTTCTCAAAACAGAGTTTTAAAATCCAGAAATGCCGGGCATGGTGGCACACGCCTTTAATCCCAGCACTCGGGAGGCAGAGGCAGGCGGATTTCTGAGTTCGAGGACAGCCTGGTCTACAAAGTGAGTGCCAGGACAGTCAGGGCTACACAGAGAAACCCTGTCACGAAAAACCAAAAAAAAAAAAAAAAATAAATAAATAAATAAAATCCAGAAATGCTTGGGCCTATGTCTAATAGGCTATAAGCATTTACAAATACCACCATACACTCCTATGCACAGCAAAATAATTAATCACCACAAAAAAAAGTGAAAACAAGATATTACATAACAAAACCAAATTAACAATATAGTTTGACTAATGCAGACCTAGAGGGCATACAATAAGGAAAACTCCAACACAAGTAGAGTAACTACACCCCAGAAAACACAGAACACAAGTAAACGGTAATTCCACATCAGGAAATCCAAAAGTAGACACACACACACACACACACACACACACACACACACACACACACACACCATCACCACCACCACCACCACCACAACCACCACCACTACCACCACCACCACCACCACCACCACCACAACAACAACAACAACAACAACAAAACAACATCAAAATAGCAGGAATTTAAAAAGCACTGGTCCTTAACAGCTCTCTACATCTTTAGTCACTATTCTCAAATGAAAAAGAAAAAAAAAAAAAAAAAAGGTTAACACAGTGGATACATTAATAGAAACCATCTAGCTGCATACAAGAAACCCAAATCAGTAAGAGATACACATTAATTCAAAGTAAAGGCCTGGAAGAAGATTTTCCAACACAATGAAGTCAAGAACCATGGTGAAGTAGCCATTCTAATTTATTATAAAATAAACTTTCAACCAAAATTTATTAATAGAGACATGAAAAGAGATTTCATACGCATCAAGAGAAAAATTTCCAATATAGCATCTCATTTCTGAACATCTATGCGTCAAGTAAAATGTAATCACTTTCATAAACAACATATTAATAAAGATTAAAACGCACATCAAACTTCAAACAAAAGTAGTAGGAGTCTTCAGTACTCTACTATCTACAACTGACAGGTTGTTGACCCAGAAATTAAACAGAGAAACAATGAAACTGAGGTTGTGCATCAAATGGAACTAACAGATAGATATCTAAAGAAAATTTAACTCAAACACAAAATATTATACCATCTTCTCTACACTTCTTGCAACATTCTGCAAAACTCTCCAAATACTAGGAAACACAATAAGCCTCAACACAATTGAAAACTGAAACAAAACACTGTATCCTATTATACCAACATAAATTAAATCTGGACTTCAAGGACAAGAGGATCAAAACAAAGCCTACATAGTAATGGAAACTGAACAACAATCTACTCAATGCTCACTTGGTCAAGGAAGAAATAAAATCTTGCTTCCTAAAATAAATAGTTTATTTTTAGATTCTGTGGGATTTCACAACAGCCTGTTCAGAAGACCCTGGAGAACTGCTATCCATCATGTTGTTGGTTTGAGAATTTCCACAAAATGAAAAGGGGACTTTCATTATTTATTTTTAACTTAGTGAGGAAGCAAAGCCAAAAAGAAGTCCAGGGTGCATTTCACAGTGATCTGTTTACTTAGTAAACATAGAATACTACTAAATCTCTTCAAATTTTAAAAAGAAGTAAATGTAGGCCTATGATGGAAATGACATACAGACATAGCACTCAACAAGATCCCAGGTTTACATAGGATAGAGTCCAAGAATACAAGTATAGAATCATTTATTCTAGTTAAGGTATTTGTCATTTCTCCTGTGAGAGTTGAGAGAATTACAATGACTGAAAACCAGGTCAGTAGCATGTGATAAGTCATGGGATTTATATAGCCTGCTCTTGTGGGAAGTCAGATCATGTCCATTATTGTTAAGACCTTTTGTTGGCAAGAGGGGATCCCTGAATATGTGTGCTACACATTCAAAACTATAGAAAGAGTGGTATCTTTACATGGGTATTAACCAAAATTTCAACAATCATAAGGTTTACTTTGTAGGTTTCTTTAGAGAAAGATATACATCCAGTTGATATATGACAGTTCTTCACAAAGCAAAAAGGTTATTTACTAAGAATCCAGAGTGATGTCCTCTGATTACCTGAGGCATGAAATCTATGTGAGCTTGAGTGTTTGTGTGCATGGCTGTCATTGTTTATATCTTGACTGTGTGTAATTCTATGTCCATGAGTAGGTTTCACTATGTTTTTCTATGTATGTACAGAAAGAACTATATAGTTACCTACTTATTTTCCTTATTTGCACCCTGAAATTTTACCTCATAAAGCAGGATAAAGAATATTATATTCATTTTAATTACAAATGACTGAGTAAGGCAAAGCTCTAAAAGTGGTGTTGTATGCATCCTGGAAATATATGGAATATATCTGAGATAATCTACTCAAATGGCAGAGTGATGCCTTCACTTGGATATGTGCATTACTCTAGCTTTTATCCTAATGTTATCCCACATTCCAATTACTAAGTGGAACTACAACCCTCGTTGTTGGATATCACAATACCCAATAACCCGGTAAAATAAAGACTCTTAAACGTTAATTAACTAATCAGATTTATGGATAAATAAATTCACAATTTACAAAATATCAAAACAATGATATCAGAGCCAATTGATAAGAAAGCTTATTACATTTTTTTCCCCAATCTTGTGATAGCTACTTGTGGCTGGTAAATGCCATGCGGTTTCAAAGCCACAACTATCTTCCTTCTCCTCCTAACCTGAGACATTCACTGTCTATGCAACCTTTAGCTCTGTATTCCTTTTCCGGAACCAATTCCAGAACTCTTCTATGCTAATGTAATTGGATAGGGAAAAACCTGTGACATGAAGGTATGAATAGAAATGGGAAGACAGCATTACACCAAATTTAATGTAGCTCATTCAAGCAAGAAAGACAAAACTTCTTTTTTTTTTTTTTTTGGTTTTTCGAGACAGGGTTTCCGGTTTAGCCCTGGCTGTCCTGGAACTCACTTTGTAGACCAGGCTGGTCTTGAACTCAGAAACCCGCCTGCCTCTGCCTCCGGAGTGCTGGGATTAAAGGCGTGCGCCACCACGCCCGGCTTAAGACAAAACTTCTAAACCTAATGAAACAATGGAATAATTCCCATCACATTTATTTATGGCCAGAAAACAAGGGCATGTATTCCACTCTGCTGATAGCTGTCTTATTTGTGATAACCAGAATTTGGAAAAAAAAATGTCCGACAACAGAAGAACATATACAGAAAATGTTGTTCATTTACACAATGAATATTACACAGCTATTAAGAGTGAAGATATCATGAGTTTTGCAGAAATATGTTTAGAAGTAAAAATTATCACCCTGAGTGAGGTAACTCAGATCCAAATAACATGCATGGTATGTACTCGCTAATAAGTAGATATTAGCCAAAAAATTACAGAATGCCCAAGATTCAATCCACAGAACTCAAGAAATTAAAATTTGAAGGGCCCATGTGAGGATGCCTCAATCCCATTATGGAGGGAGAAGAAAGCAACCTTAAGAGGGGAGGGAAGAAGGGACCTATGAGGGAACATGGACAGTGGATGCGGGGGAGAGGGGAATCAGATCTGGTATTGGGTGAGGAAAAAGGACTGTAACCCAGAGGGGCCAGCGGAAAGATTGGAAACATGCGACCTCAGAAGGTAAGAGTTGGGGGAAACTCCAGAATGGAAAAGAGACCTGGCGGGGGTGAGACACTTTCGGGACTCAAAGGGAGGGACCCTAGAGGACATACCCTACAGTGGGGAGAAGAAAGATATAATATCCACTTTGAATAGAAAAGTTGAAGTGATGGAGTTGCCATCCTGAAATCAAAAGCTCAGACCCAGAATTATTCCTGAATGAGAGAAATTCGGGGAGAAAAGTGGATAAGAGCCTAAGGAAAAGGAGGTCCAGTGACAGGCCCAAATATGTTCAAGCTCAGGGGGAGGCCCCAAGGCTAGACACTATTACTAACACTATGATGTGCTTACAAATAGGGACCTATCATGACTGCTCCCTGAAATGCCAAACAAGAACCTGAAAGAGTCAAATGCAGATATTTAAAACCACCCAATAAACAGAAGCTAGTGACCCCTGTGGCTGTATTAGAGAAAAGGTGGAAGTAGCCAAGGAGGAGGATGACCATATAGGAAGAGCAGCAATCTCAAGTAACCTGTACCAACCAGGCTGCATAAACATGCTGATATGTGCCTCCCAACACATATAGAGAAGAGGACTGATGGGTCTGGACTCAGTAAGAGAAGCTGCACCTAACCCTCAAGAGATGTGATTCCCCATAAAGTGGTAACGTCTAATGGAGTGTTGGTGGGGTGTTGAATACATCCTCTTGAGGTGTGGAGTGGAAGAAGGAGGTATGAAATCAGGAGTGATCAGGAGGGCGATGAAGTCTGGACTGTAAGACAGGATTAAAGATGAAAAATAAATAAATTTAAAACAACAACAGAAAACCTCTAATATCCACCTGAGTTGGAAGTTGTCAAATGTGACAAGAAATGGAGTACTGGAGTAATATTGTGGGACAGTTAGATTGTAGGGAAGTTTGGTCAATGGCCTACCTGCAGTTCTGGTGCCTAGTATCTTTGGGTCTATCATGGAGTCCCCGTTTAACTTAGAGTTGGGGATTTGGTGATGAGGACTGGAGGAGGGATTGTGTGAATAATATGGTAACCACCAAGAGTGTGTAAGAGAGCAACCAGATCATCTGGAGTTCTGAAGGCCTCTGTGACCTCTGGTTTATCAGAAAGTCTCAGCCTGAATTATTGACTGTGATATTGTGACAATACATGGAGGGTTATTAGGGATAGCATCAGAATAGAGGTGTAGGACACCAAGAAGGAGCCCCCCACTCAAGTCTCCTGATTTGGGGTCACCAATAGAAACATGAGAGACCTTCGCATGCCTGCGCTTGTTTTTTTTGCAGTCTCAGTCCCAGGCCTTTGTAGTTTAAACATTTTATTTTAATTTCCTTTCATCCCCTCTTCTTCTCTTTATACTAATTCTAATAATAGAATTGTAGAGATTGGTGGCCCCTAACCCTTCATCTACTTGAACTATAGGTTGTTATTGTCTCTGAAGAACCATGAGTTTTACTGCATCAATTCTACTCTGGATGAAAGCCATCCCTTTATTTATTATACAAGGGCCAAAAACTAAAGCTAAACATATCATAAGGACTGGTCCAGCTACAGCAGAAATCAAAGAAGTTATCCAAGATGGTCATGACTCAAACCACGTCTCAAACCACCCCCGTTGAGCATCCCGTTCTCGTTTCCTTTGCTCTAATCTTTCTCTCAGTTTCTGCATAGAATCTCTAACTATTCCTGTATGATCTACATAGAAGCAGCACTCTTCTTTAAGGGCAGTACACAGTCCTTCTTCTTTTATGAATAACAAATCAAGACCTCTCCTGCTCTGCAAAACTACCTCAGACAGGGAGGTCAAAGATTTTTCTAAAGCGCAAAGGACTTCTCTATTGCCACTAGGTCTTCATTGACAGCATCCCTCAAAGAATTAATTCCCTGTCTTCATTCTATCAAAGCTGACACACCCGTCCCCACTCCTACTGCCATACCTATTCCCATGAATGCAGCCAGGGTTAAAGTAATTGTTCTTTTTTGACTACGGGCCAGCATAGCTTTTTTCTAAACTGGATGCAGGGTGATAATATAAGTTGGGTAAAAGCTGGATCATGACACAAAAATCATGAGATGAATTAAAAACGTTAGTTGATACACAGGGAGTAAGTCTGTTATTGCAAGCCCACCATCCAACTGGGGAAGGTTCAAGATAGTAATTAGGTTCCATCCTGGACACGGACTGAATTTGTCCGCATAGGTGTTTGTGGGTGGAAGTCGGGTGCCTATACAGAGACCTAGACTCCTCGCAGATACTCAGTCATGGTCAGTTTTTGTCCTGTCCCCCAAGAACAGGAAGTATGGCTGCTGGTTCTGTTGAAATCTCCATTGAAGGCAATTCCTTCATAATAAGGAGGACCTGAGGACAGGCATAGCCAGCAGTCCTTAATAGCACTTGGATCAGTTCTATGAATGGCATAAAAGACCCCTCTCACTAGGTTAAACATACTCTTTCTTGTTGAAGAGATTGTCTCAGTCCCAGGCCTTTTTAGTTTAAACCTTTATTTTATTTAATTTCCTTTCAGAAGAACTAAGAAAGTTGAGAACTTTTATAGAAAGGCAGCCTAACTGACATTCTATCAGACATGATCTGGATTTAGGTATACACTTTCTACTGAGACTGGAAGATGGAACACAGTAAGGAGGTGTGGGTCAACAACTGACGAATGGCTATGTTGAAGGTTAAAATCTAGTGGGGGTTTTCCCATCTCATAGGAGAGGGAGGGGAAATGGGAGAGGATCTGTATAGGGGATTAGGAGGAAGAGGGGCTGATATAGGAATGTGAGTGAATAAATCAATTATTTTTATTTATTTAAAAATAAAAAATATGTGAATATATCTTAAAATTTCATTGCACAGGTGGCAGTTAAGAAAGGGATATTTAGTTTATCTCATGCAATCTTGACTTAAAATTTGAAATTCAAGAAGTGCAGGGCACATCATGAATAAATCTTTCTACACTTACCAAACCAGTTTAGGCAGAAACAGTGACAAATGAGAAGCTGTTTTCAGGATCTTAGCAACTCACCAAGTTGAAATGTAAAATACTATATGCTTCAGAGTCCATTCTTAATGTAATTTTGAGTAAAATATGTAGCTCTGAGCACACATATTCACTCTGGACATTAAGTCTCTACCTTTCTGAGTGAGACAAATCTAAATCATAGATGATTCTCAACACTCTGAAATAACAGAAACCATATGAATAAAAATTATCAGAGCTCTGTAAGCAAAAGTGTGCCTTTCCTGTGCTCAAAAAACCATCAGCATCTTTTCTGATGCGGTAAAAAATAAATCACACAAATCGTTAGATATTTAAGTATACAGAACACTTCAAACTATGCCACACTTCTAACACTCAAAGAATCTTATTCTGGTATTCATCTTAAGATGCTTCCCGCTTTTCACCTCAGAGAGTTTGCTGAGACATAGTGGGTATCTGTGTTTATAACCAGTTAATACCTATCACAAGTTACTTCTGTAATTTATTTGTATTCGCTTTGAAAGATTTTCTTTCTCTTTGATTTTCTTGTTTAATTATGAGTCACTATTAGGAGAAGAGATTTCCTTCACATATACATATATATGACATATTTTTAAATATTTCCTCTCCTTTATAATTAATTACACACACACACACACACACACACACACACACATATATATATATATATATATATATATATATATATATATATATATATATATATATATATATAATATTCTAAGTTACTCACTAATGATCTTCCATATTTTCTTCTCTAGATCTTGGAATTCAGAAAATTTTGATATTTATTTCATGGATTTCCTAGAACTAACCCAGAATATGACCTAAAATGTAGTTAATCAATTTTCTTCAGTTAAAGCACATTTCATATTTGAGTTTTCCCTTGGTTTGATCTTTATTAAGCAGATGGATTTGGTGTGGTAACTTTGGATCAACAATCTACATCTTAATTTGTGAAGTAGGGAAACATTGTATTTTGGGTGCACCTGTAAGTGGTTACTACATTGTAAAAAAATCTATACTACATCCTTTTCTAACCAAACTGTAGGAAAATATGTTTTTTCCTAAATTCCACTGGTTGTCCATGGTTGGTCAATTTCAAGTGGGTATAATTCTAAACCTCCCATGATAGCTTATTACTACTATTGATTATCCTACTTAAGTGAATCAAAGTATTGAAACAATGTTATACTGGCTGTTATATCAACACTTTTAATCTTCAGTAAATTTCCAAATCATTTCACAATACAATAATCATTTTTTGTTATTGCCTTCCATCCTATTTATAGTCATGTACTGTGCTCATTAATGGGAGCCTATCAGCTGCTAATATGTGTTTTTTGGACTATGGGCAAGAAAAGTGAACAAGTTGCGTGCCACAGGTCCTCATGTCTGCTTTTTCCATAACAATGTTGAACATTTAAGTTAGCACCATATTACTTGAAAAGGTTTGAATGGAATGATTTGGAAGTGCACATCTGAAATTTATGGTCAAGATCATTTTCTAAAAATCATGGTGCATTTACGCAAATTATATTTGCATTCTCCTTAGTACTTTCCAATGAACGGTTGATAAAATTAAGCTTCTTAGCTCACATTCTTTCTGTAAGGCTTATTGTTCAATCTCTCCTCCTTAAATTCTGATTTATATAATTTCTTTTTTTCTATGTATGTATGTATGTGTGTATGCATGCATGCATGTATGTATGTATGTATGTATGTATGTATCTATCTATCTATCTATCTATCTATCTATCTATCTATCTATCTATCTATCTAACTGATATGTTAGTAAAGGTAGTATTATTTTTTAATTCAGCTCTACAGTAGCAAGAATTTTAGGGATTGTAGAAATTAACTTTACAAACATTCTCTTACTCAGGGAAACAGGGTTTGTAAATTGCAGTATTTTTTCTTTCATCATTTAGCACATAAATATAGAATGGTAAAAGTCTAAATATGTCCTTGAAATAAATCATTTAACTAAAAAGTTTCTTTCTCATATGTACGGTATCAAATATCCAGTTACATTGTGGTCCAATGAATATTCATTCGTGAACAGTATAATTGAAAACAGCCAAAATATGTCCACCAACCGTTTTTTAAGGTAGGAAGAAGGAAGAAATATCAGGTCATTGTTCTTGCCAATGAGGAATGCTTTAAATGTGTCTACATTTTACTTTTCAAGAGAAACTCGTCCCTGTATCATTAGATACCAAGACAAGATAGTGAAGTTTTTCTGCTTGCTCTGTTACCCTTTCTGATTATTCCTGAAAAAGTACATTATGGGCATTAAAGTGTGTGTGTGTGTTTGTGTGTGTGTGTGTGTGTGTGTGTGTGTGTGGTGCTTTTCACATTGATCTGTGAATCAGTGTAATTCTACTGATATATTATTTCAGACAACTTTACATTAAGTATGCATTTGTGACATCCCCCACAATATTATCTGTGTTAAAACATTCTTTGCATAAATGCAGTAAAAACTAATATGATTTACTTGATATTTAATAAATGGCATCGTAAGAATGGTTTTGTCATTGAAAAGTAATACAAGTTTCTTGAATACAGAATTATCTTCCAAAAGTTCAGGTACAAAATTCACCAAGTACAACAACTAAAAGTAAGTTCATACCTCTTTTGTTTGATTGAATTTCCTTGTCATGTCACATTATATTTATTGTGAAATAAAAAAATCTAAGTAATTGACAATGATAGTGTCATTTCTTTGGCCATGCATGTACCAAAATTTTTTGAAATGCCCTTGTATGGGAATACACGACATATGCTTATCCTAAATTTAATATTTAATTATGTTTCCCATAAAGGTATTTTTACGTTTGGAAATTTGTTTGTTATGGACATAGGTTATAGTAAACACATAGAAGTCAGAGTGAGACATTAAGTATTGTGGCCCACATGTTGGCTTGTTATCTCATGATTCTTGTGTTTATAGGCTATTTAGCCTATATTTTAATATTTGCCTCACCATTTCAAATATTTTTCATCATAGGAGGAAGGAGAGGAAAAACACAGTAATGCATTTGAATTTTACCACAGTTTTGGAGATTTGATCTCATATATATTTATTTTCTTTTATGACTTCTGTTTAACAACATAGCCATCTCTATAGGCACAATGCCACAATTTTAAGTATTTCCCTCCAATAAAAGGACACTATTAAAATATAACTTGTCAGAAAAGCTAGACATGACTTCTTGGAAAATATAAAAATACTTCCTTCAAGATATTTGGTTAATTACTCTAAACTTTTTAGGATCATTTATGTTATGTGAATTGTTTTTCCTCTCTTTGTTGTCTTTGCTGTTGTGGTGACTCTCATTTCAAGGGTAAAAGGAAAATTCTCGTGTTTGTTCACAAATCATCTCCCCAGTTTGCAACTTCATTATGCATGAAAATAAGTTCTTAATTTCTGAAGAAATGTAAGCACGCAATAAAATAAAAAGTTAAAAATTAAGTCAAGACATAAAAACTGTTATTGCTTACACTGCAGTTTTGACAAAAGCTAAGTATTTGATTAGTTTGAAATATTGCACCTAATTCACTCTTCTAAGAAATGATTTATCCTATGTAGTAATAATGTTACTTACACATATATTCACCACTCAAAAGAATGCAACATGAATGTTACATGTGAGGTAACTTTTGTTTGACACAGAAGCAATGTGTGAAACAGATGAGAGAGAGAGGGGAATGCCAATGTTTAGGTCACTTGATCAATCTGGACATTGTGTTTTAGTTTTCAGGAAAATTTAACACAATCTACATGGCTTCAAATTATTTAAAGAAATTGGAGAAAATGGGAGTGTGGGTATTCTTATGCGTAATGTTACATTTTTAAGGAACTACAAGGAAATGACAATGTCTTACTACACCAAGTAAGTAAAAGTTATTTAAAGGGGAATTATAAACAGAGTCTAGAAATCTCTAGAGCCTCATTCAGTCCTACAATGGGCAGAATGTCTATCCATTAACCAAGAATTCTATAGCAAACATAATCAGATATACTGAATTCTTACATCTAAAATACTCACAGATTTTTCACTGTCATGCCTGGGAATTTTAACAAAGTAAATGTTTCTAGTAATTGCTTTTACAATCATTGTTTTTAAGCTTAAGTTTCTCTTCTTGTACAGAGAGAAGTAGAGACTAGCAAGCAGGTGTTATAGAATACTTGGGCCTGTACATATATGGATGAATTACTTATTTCTAGTTGACAATTGGATATGGTAAGAGTACCTTAATTGAAACAAAAAAATTAAAAAGAATATACTTACATAGTAGGGAAGTCACCATGATCATGATTGTGTTTTTTAAGGCAGGGTATATCCATTGCTCTCTTAATATAATGACTGTGTTCTTTTACCCATGAGAGAAATTCAGTAGTGTTGGAGAGTAGGAGACTGAGAGACTGATCCATTATTTACAACACAAAAGGCAAAAAAACTGTGAATGTCAAATAATCAAGATTATGTTAACAAGTATTTCTGAGTAAATATTTTGAGCAAAGACCCATGTCTATCAAGCAATATTCAATATTAATTTGTATATGGAAAAGCCATTAATCCCTCTATCTATCTCTCAGTGTTCCATCTATGGTATCTCTGAGCAATGCCCATGTATACTGTTCTTGAATGTAACCAAGTGTTTCTATACAAAACTCATTGTAAAGAAGTGTTTTTCTAAAACTGTGTCACCGTTGAGATTATTGTTATTAGCTTTCTCATTCAAAGTAGTCAGTCTTCATTATATATCCACACAACAAATATAAGCCAGGTAGCATATACACATATATATTTATATATAATTATATACAATTTAATTGCATTATATAAGTTACATATTTTATCAAAAGTATAGTTATATATTCTAAGTGTTCCAGAGAGGTACATGGACAAGCCTGATGAAAAATGGAAAAATTATTCTTATAATTTTATTTAAATTGAGATTTTAATATTTTTATTTATTTATATGTAAATAAATGTGCTCTGCTCAAATGTAAAAATCCACTTCATTCTTAAGAGTTTTATAAGAAAACATTCTGTTCCACACAATTGTGTACTACAATTGTCTGCTATGGTGCATCAACAAAGCAAAAAAAAAATGTTTCTAACTCTTGTAGTGCTACAAGTACCTGTGCTTATTTACTGGGACAAAGTAGCCTGATATGGGCCCAAGGAATTTATTCAGGCCCTATTCAAAGGACCACATCAAGACTGAGGGTGTGATGTTATTATTGAGAGTAATAAGAATTTTTCAAACCTCATCAGAAATAGAATATAATGGCAATTGTCTCTATTTATACTGTTATATTTGCTAGGATAGTATGACATTTGAAAGTTTCTTGGGATACTCAAAGTTAGTGTCTATGACCAAATGTCTTTTGTGTTTGGCAACATTTGCAGTTCAGAAAGTATGAATCACAGATTCAAGACTGATGAAAACCTTTCCCTAGGATGCAAGTTTGTAACATATTTCCACATTATACTGTACACAACAGATACTATTTTAAATTTTTTGTCTGTGAAGCAGAATTAGGAAGAGTGAGTTAATAAATGAAGTCATATGCACTTTGTGTAACTATTCATAACTAAGAAGTGCCAAAGGCATATTATATCAGAAAAGTATGTGTTTGACATCCATAAAATCATCTTATATCATTCACTCTAAACAGTATAGCTTCCTTCCACACAGACCCATAGATAATTACTCCTTAAAGAAAGAATTTTCTGTCCATGTTACAATGTACTCATTTTGTCCTACTCTTCACATGTTAATTCATATAACAAAATTTACTCACAGTAAAACCTAGAACATATTTGAAAATCTTGGAACATTCGGAGAGAAGCTCTTTAGCTTAGAATAGAAATAGTAGAATGGCAATGGTCTGGATTATTCTTATCTTATATATTTCAGTAGTAATCTAATATACTAACATAAAATTATATGTGGAATAATAACTGGTGATGAATATTATTTTTCTTTATATTTAGAAAACATGGGAAATGCCAACAGCACACATTTACTGCAGTTAGACCCAATTTTGCCAATTGCAAAAATATATTTTGTGAGTATTGAACTTTCAGGACTTCATCTTGAGACAAGTATTAGTGTGGATGCACTTCTCTACATTATTTCTGAACTGGCTAGTTTTGTGTCATCTTGACACAGCTGGACTTATCACCGAGAAAGGAGCTGCAGCTGGGGAAATGCCTCCCTGAGATACAGCTTTGGGTCATTTTCTCAATTAGTGATCAAGGGGGGAGGTCCCCCTTTGGGTGGTGGAATCTCTGGTCTGGTAGTCTTGGTACTATAAGAGATCTGCAAGCCAGGGAAAGCAAGCCAGTAAGGAACACCCCACCATGGCCTCTGCATCAGATCCTGTTTCCTGACCTGCTTGAGTTCTACTCCTGAATTCCTTGGTGATGAACAGCAGTATGGAAGTGTAAGCCGAATAAACCCTTTCCTACCCACATTGCTTCTTAGTCATAATGTTTTAGCAGGAATAGCAATCCTAACTAAGACACTTTCATTTTGAAGAAAGTAATAAAATAGGTAATGTAAGCAACAATAGATTACAAGTTTCTTTTTCTCATTTTCTCAGTTTATCTCATGCACAAAGAATGTGAAGTTCATGATCCTAATTACGCTATTATTGGTTACTGGCACTTGTATAATGTAAACCATTATTTCCCAAATATCCGTTCCAACAAATACAAAAATGGAGACAAGATCATGGGTAGGTATAATTTCAAAACTTGGTAGAATTTACTCATCAATAGGATCCTCAGTTCAAATCTTTTTCAAACTCCCAACATTGTGCAAAATGCAATGAAATAAGCTATTATAGTCATGAAGTGCTTGAAGGAATAGATAACACAAGTATTTTAAACATTTGTTCTAATATTATGTAATATCTGAATCCAGAAATATTATGATACTTGATCGATCCAAAAGCTACTTTAAAAATTAAGTAAATGTTTTATACCTTTATATTAAACATATTTGGTAGTCATTTTTCCAATGAAGTGAACTAGGAAAATATTAAAATATGTAAATGGAACAAATCATGAATACTTGTGAGAGTGGGTTTTTGTGTATGAAAATGTCATTAATTTTGATTTAAGAAGCAATTTTTAGCTAGTATTAACAATTAGCCTATTTGACATTAACACATGGGTATATAAAATGAGAATTTTTCTGTCTTATATTTTCATACTGAATAATATCCACATGAGATGTGTAAGTTAAAAGAAAAAACAGTATGAGTTTTGTTTTCTAGGGGTTCAGTGATTGCATGCCATATTGAAACCAGCTTGGGGGTCTGGTCCTCCAGCTTAACAGTATATAATCACAAAAAAATCTGGAATCAGATAAAACCTATCTATTTTTGGATAAAAAGTGATATGACCATGAAGCTGACTTACTCTACTTAGTTCATTGAAAGTTACACTCCTCAGAACTCAAATGTAAAAAAAAAAAAATGGTCCAATCAATTGGAATTTCGAACACATTCAAAGATACATGCATATTGCCTATGTAGTTATCAATGAATTCCTGTTTGAATGCGATCATTTTTTTTTATAACATATAAAAAAATTGACAACAGTATTTTGTCATGTGTTTCCTGTACAAATGATCCATAGTAGACTGAAATTGGTTGGTCTGATGCTGTTTGAAATCTAATGATAAATAGTGGTTCCTCAAGAGGTGGTTGCCCACCAAAAACAGATTCTAATGTACTCAAGTGATGCCTTGTGAATTTTCTCCCCAATTTAACTGCTCAATAAAAGGCTAAAGCCTGTGATTGGGCACTGGAGAAATTTGGTACTTGAGGATCATAGGAAGGTTGTTACAGCTAGAAATAGGAGGAGAAGAAGAGAGGAGAGGGAGAGGGAGAAGAAGGGGGGAGACAGAGAGAGAGAGGAGAGGGGGAGAGAGGGAGAGGGAGAGGGAGAAGGAGAGGGAGAGGGAGAGGGAGAGGGAGAGAGAGAGGGAGAGGGAGAGGGAGAGGGAGAGGGAGAGAGAGAGAGAAAGAGAGAGAGAGAGAGAGAGAGAGAGAGAGAGAGAGAGAGAGAGAGAGAGATGGGTGAAGGAACATAGAGGAGGTGGCAGCGACCAAGAATCAGAAATACATATGTAGAAAGATCATTATAGCTGTGAAGTAAATTATTACATAGTCCTAAATCTTCACAATATATGCATATGTCTTAGACATAAAATATTTGTATTGGATATTTTTACATGGGTTTATTAGGATTCTGAATTCCAACGAGATTAAAGTTTGATGCAAATGTACATAGATGAGATTAAAATGAATTTATTCCAATACTAGTGTGTCATGAGAAAAATCACAACACTCCACTTTTCTAGATATGGGTGAAGTTTGCAAGTCTGTTTTTCATCTACAATTTACACTTTTTAAACTCAGATATAGGAAGTGCAAGATGAGTTAGACAACAATTATATTACAAATCTCTGGACCATTTTCCTATAACAGGACATTCAGATTTATTTGTCTCTCTATGTTCCAATCAAATATCTTCGATATGATATTAATTTGAAAGTATATATGCCTAGTGTGTATTTATTTACTAGAAATAGCAAGTGGGGATGACCATTGAGTAACTGTGTACAATCAAATATACAGCTTTCCTAAAGTAATTGGATCACTTGGGACATTAGAACTTACATATATATACATATATACATACATACATACATATATATATAGTACTTCTACAAGGTACATTTTAACATGTAATAAAAAAGGCTTTTGTTATATTTGAGCAAATGTAGATTAAATGGTATTTTATCTATTGCATTGTTGAGGATGCAGTGCTTTTCTTATCATGATCCAATATTTAAAATTAAAGTGTACAGTAATGTTATGGTTTTAGATACTCTGGGATAAATATGTGTGTCAATGGAGAATGATACTTTGAGAAAAGACAACTTATATCAAAATGTTGTATCAATTAAATGACATAATGTTCTATCTTCTTTTGACAGTTGCACTTACATTTGAACTTACAATTACTTTTATATCAGATACAACAATGTTATTTAAACTACTGTATATTGATGTGGAATGGAGATGCATAAGACTGACCATAGCATTGTGTAAGTACATCTGATACTGCAGGGAAAAAATTATTTTTTCTTTATTTTTAATTAGAGTACAAAAGTTTAGTTTATATGCATCTTTAAATGCAGGAATTATCTTGGTATAATTTTTGTATATTTTTAAATACAATCATGAATTCATGAAGTTGACAGGCTCTCCTTTCAATACATATGAGAATTCTCAATACATATGCAACATAGAAATGGGAATAAAACATCATCAGACACTGACAGAGCAATTTAGATAAGAATGTACCATGCTACCACATAGAGAAACTGAAAAAGGACAACACAAGACTGATTGAAAACCAAACATAATGTACCCTGTTTCTGAACAACACTAAACAGCATATGATAGGAAATCCCAAGGTTATGAAGAAATTAGAAGGGGTCCTATAGATATATTAGACATGAGCAAATTACGAGAAATGATTATTTTGTATGACATTAATTCTTTCTGTTGCAAGCAGATACTAAATACAGGGGCAAATTAAAACAGAATTATTCCCCAAGACTTGAAATATTTGACAGCAGCAGTATTGGAAGCCAGTCATCAGATACAATGCCAAACAACGAGGAAAGAAAAAGCTATGACCATAGTTCTACAAAATAGTGATAGAGGTATGAATATTTACCAAGGTCAGTTGTTAGTTGAGGGTCATATTGCACTTCCTATAAAAAGGGTAAATTGTAGATGAAAAACAGACTTGCAAACTTCACCCATATCTAGAAAAGTGGGGTGTTGTGATTTTTCTCATGACACACTAGTATTGGAATAAATTCATTTTAATCTCATCTATGTACATTTGCATCAAACTTTAATCTTGTTGGAATTCAGAATCCTAATAAACTGAGTTACAAAGACATTTTAAATTTCACTATCACACCTTGGAGTTATTCATTTAACAGTATTAAATGTTTTTGACAAGGCTGAGGAATCAGGGAAAAAATCTGAGTCATTTACTAAAATTTTATAAGGCAAAAATAGGCCTTCACTGATTTCTTGTAAAGATTGCCTACATTTGTTAGTAAAATAGTATTTGGTTCAGAAGGCAGAAAAATACTAAATGAATCTTGGGTTACTAAAAATGCTATTTCAGAATGCAAAAGGCTGAGAGGACCTTTAAAGCAAGATCAGAACCAAGAGATGGAGGGATTAGGAGCACAGCCTATATTGAATCTCACATTTATGATGCCATCATGTTGGGACAAGAAGTTTCTCACAATTTTGAGAAAAATTCCAGATGGCAAAAGTTTCAATTGCAGTAAACAGGGTCATTTGAGAAGGGATTGTAGGCAATGCAATCATAGAAATAATTATTTTTTATAGAAATAATATAAAAAATGACCTCTCATTGGAGAAACAGCCACAGAACAATTAAAATTTTAAAGTCTGCTCTTTAAAAGAAGACAGCTCTAGTAGATAAAACAAAAAAGTTATGAGAGACCAAAGAAACAAATATTGTAACAAAGTCCAATAAATGCTAAGATACCAAAGCTAAAAATACCAATAAATGATATTGAAATAGAAGGTTTAGTAGACACAGGAGCACGTGTAACATTAAATTCACCTAAGCCGTAGCATCTAGATTGGGCTTTTAAGGAAGTAGATATTCAACTTCTAGGAATTGATGCTCCATTTTGGGAAAATAAACTGCAAGTTGATCTAAGATTATAGAGCCAGAAAGAAAAATAGAAAAACTAAAATCTCAAGTGGATATAAGAGATGGGAATTTGGCGGGGATATGAATTGTTAACACAATGAAAAACAGGGATAAACTTTCTGCAATCTTAGAAGGATGCCATAAAATAAAAAATGCATTGAAGTAAAATATTAAAATCTATTATCAATAAAATTTACTGACTGCCCAGAATGACCATTAAAATGCCACAATAGCTGTTGGCCTTCCCAAAAAATCTAATGGTGCTACCTTTAAAATGGTTAACTGAAAAACATCTGAGGGTAGAACAATTGCCATTTATATCATCAGAATGTCAGATACTAGAAGAGCTGTTACAGAATGAGGTAAATGCTGAACACATTGAAGAATCTATGAGCCCATAGATAGTTTGTTTCTTACAAAAACAATTAAAGTAAAGGGAAAATGTTAACTGATTCAAGAACCGTAAAAATATATATATATATATATATATATATTTAACTTATATAAATATTTTGTTCAAGAACTGTTATAATAAGTAATGTGTAAACAGTTTCTGCAGTCTGAAATTTACCATTATGTGGATGATATTTAGTGGTTGATTAGACAGAAATACCATAGAGATAAATTATTAAGTAACTAGGATTTTACCAAATGGTAATAAGGAATTGCACATGATGATATATAAAGAGGGTATGCTGTCAGTCATCTAAGACATAAGATAGGTTTGCAGGAACTTTGCAGGCAGAAAGTAAAAATCCAGGAGATATCAGTTAAAAACTATTAAGCATTTTCAAACGTGTTGGGGCATAGAACGGCTTTGAACCATAATTGAGTAAACTACTAAAGTGCTAAGGAATTTCTTTCAAATGTTATGTGTTGATAAGGAATAAAATTATCTGAGAAAATTATCAGCTGAAACTGAGAGATATTTGGCTGTAATACAAAAGTAATTACAGTATCCAAATCTTGATTGCATTTTAATTATTCACCCTCTACTCACTCTCACTAATTTTGGATATCAGAATCATTGATAAATTGGCAGCTGGTGATTCTTCATAAAAAAAAAAAATGTCCACCAACATTTGTCTCTTGGCATCTACTGCAAATATCTTCCATTCCTGGAGTATATATATTCTCTACTTGAGAAACAAATCTGGACTTTTTTGATTTTTTTATTGGTTATTTTATTTCTTTGCATTTCACATGTTATTCCCCTTCCTATAAAACAAGGAAAGCAAATACATTATCTCTATCATCTCCAACTCATGTCTCATATAATAAAGTCTTCAAAACAGGAAAGTAGTAACTGCCACATAATTGGTAAAGATCACTGGTCACTGGAGGCATTAATGGAAATGGCCAATCCTAGCAAAACTTAGCAACTACACCAAATTATACAAGAAAGAAAGACAAAATATCTAAACAAATTGAAAAGGGTGGGGAAATTGGCATCAAGCTTAAATTAGAAAAATTATTAAAATTTGCCATGGATAATTTTCAAGAAACATCAAAAAAAAATGGTAAATTACACATTATTTTCTTTTTCTTTTATTGGATATTTTCTTTAGCGACATTTAAAATGTTTTCCACTTTTCAGGTCTCTCTGTCAGGAACCTCGTATCCCACCCCCTCCCCTGCCTCCAAGAAGGAGCTTCCCACCCACCCTCTCACCCACCCTCCCACCCACCCACCCGACTACTCCTGTCTTCCCACACTGGCATTCCATTACACTGGGTCATCAATTTTTCACAGGATCAAGAGGCTCATCTGGAGCCATGGGTCCTACCATGTGAACACTTTGGTTGGTGGTTTAGTCCCTGAGAGTTCTGGGGGTACTGGTTGGTTCATATTGTTGTTCCTCATATGGGGCTTCAGACCCCTTCAGCTCCTTGGGTCCTTTCTCTAGGTTCTTCATTGGGGATCCTATGCTCAGTCCAATGGTTGTCTGTGAGCATCCACCTTTGTATTTGTGATTCTCTGGCAGAGCCTCTCAAGACACAGCTATATCAGGCTCCTGTAAGCAAGCACTTTTTGGTAACCTCAGTAGAGTATGGGTTTGGTGACTGTATATGGGATAGATCCCTAGGTGGTGCTGTCTCTGTATGGTCTTCGGTCTCTGCTCCACATTTTGTCTTAATATTTCTTCCTTTGAATATTTAGTTCCCTCTTTTAAGAATTGCTTAAGCATCCATATTTTGGTCATCCATCTTGAACTTCATATGGTCTGTGAATTGCATCTTACCTATTCTGAACTTTGGGGCTAACATCCACCACTTATCAGTGAGTGCAAACTGTGTGTGTGTGTGTGTGTGTGTGTGTGTGTGTGTGTGTGTGTGTGTGTGTGTGTGTGTGTGTGTGTGTGTATGTGTGTGTGTGTGTGTGTGTGTATGTGTGTGTGTGTGTGTGTGTGTGTGACTGAGTTACCTCAAATCAGGATGCTATTTTCAAGTTCCATCTATTTGCGTATGAATTTCATGAAGTCACTGTTTTTAATAGCTGTGTGTAATTGTGTAATGTACCATATTTTCTGGGTATCCATTCCAACCTGTCACTTCTAGTATCTGTGATGCTAGGTGCTTCATTTCCCACTGAGGCCAGTCAAGGAAGCCCAGCTGGCAGAATATATCTGACATTCAGCAACAGCTTTTGGGATAGCCCCTTTTCTGTTGTTCATGACCCACAGGAAAGTGAAGCTGCAAATCTGCTACATATGAGCAGAGAGTCCTAGAGTCATCCCTTGTATGTTCTTTGGTTGGTTCAATTCTGAGAGCACTGAGGATTTGATTAGTTGACTCTCTCCACCTTCCTCTTTTGTTTCTATCCCCTTTGGGGCCTGCATTCCTTTCCCATTTACTTCCATAAGAGTCCCCATGCTCCATCCAAAATTTGGATGTGGATGTCTGTATCGTTCTGAGTCAAATAATGTGTGGAGACTTTCAGAGGTCAAAATTATCCTGTATGAAAACATAACAGAGTATCATTTAAAGTGTTAGGGATTGGTGAGACCTTCAAGATCATTCTATTTAGCATAAGCAGGATTAAGTAAAGTCAACATTAGTTCAAGAGGTGGTGTAAGCAACCAGGTGTCAGGGAGTAAACTGAGAAAAAGAAGGATAATGGGGGACCTGGAGGACACATAGAGAAATTCACAGGAAGTAGAAGGTAGGGGCATTTAGTTTGTGCAGATTTTGAGGTGAGTTTGTGAAGGTTTTTGTGATGTTGTGGAAAGGAGATACTTTTGTGATGGTGGGTGAGGTAGTAGATCATCAGGGTGCTTTCTGCCTCTCTGAGTTTGCAGGCTTTCAACTGAGCATCTCTATCCTGAGAATCTACTGGTAAAATTAAACATTTGATATTTTGTGGAAAACAGCAGATAGAGGTTATCACAACTTCATCAGACAACTATCCATCGTTTCTGCTATCACATTAATGCCAATAAGGATCATGTAACTTTGCAGGAAATATTTACCATTATTCAGTAGAATTTATATCCATAAAAAAACCACAAAAGTTATTAATATTTTCCTTTGGTCATATCTATAATCTAATTGATTTAATTTTCCTAAAACTTAATATTGTCAACATTATATGTAATGATTTGAAAATTATTCAGGTCCATAAGACAGGCAAATCTGTGAATGATCTTTGCTAAGTGATCATTTCACTGAATTACTGTGTCTTTGGTTTTGTGACACATATATTTTGTGTTAGATTTTTTGTAAGAGAAAGAAGTATCATGAATGTCCTAATATTTCACTTTTGGAAATTTCACAGAAATCATTGACAAGTCCTGAATGGTGTTTAACTGCTAAATAGTTCATAAAATAAAAATACAGAAAAATCACCTTGCAAGATATCAATTTACAAGGAGCAGAAAAAGGAATATAGTAATAAATTCTGGGTGTGTCCTCTGTTCTGTGACACAGTTTTGTTAAGATTTTCATGACTAGCATGAACACAGTAGGCTGGAGCTTGCAGAAGGATTTTCCCTTGGAAAGTTCGATGAATAAACACTTGTGGAAAGTTCTCTGGGCTATCACGTTTATCTTTTCCCCCCTTAAATATAGCAAAAGGAACAAATCTTACTGAAGAAATGAAAGAAGTATATATGAAACTGACAAGAACAGTTGGAATTCCAATAATAAACATCAGAAATCTGTACCATACAGGTAAATTTACTGTTCTTTGTTCATAAAAAAATGAAGAGAAATTAGTAGCCAAGAATCTTCATTGTCCCTCTACATGAAAATATTAGCAAATAACTTCCTTGAAAATGATATGATTAATTTCCTATTTCATTCTGTCTATTTGCTATATTCACAGACATGTGTCCTAAGTAAAAATCTCAACCTAGTTAAACACTACTCATCTTAACTAATTTTAGAATGAAACTCACTCATGTAATCAACAATAAAAAGCATTCACGATTGAAGAGTGGATTATGTTTTGCTTTACCACAATGCACAAAATTCATACAAAAAATAACCCAATTTTATTAAACGATGGGCTTTTAAAATCATTATTTTTTATAACTGCTTTCTTCATAATAAACAATAAAACACAATTATCTTCTCTTAATTTTATCTTCCATCTACTTCATAAGTCTTAACACTACATCATCATAATAATAATTAGATTCTTCACTGATATATAATAAAGATTAACAAGAATATTTCTATATTGTTCACCTAACATTTCATAAGTACATGCACTCCAAACCCTACTCCTGAAGAAATTAATCATCAATTAAGTACAGTCCCAAAATATAAGTAAATATCAAATAATCATCCTTATATGAATTTTTGCAATTAACTCTATTTTTGAAAATTGCTTCAACCAATACACCTTCAATAATTGTTTTATAAAGGCATTTGATACCATATAATTTAATTTAATTTTTATTACACAGGAGTAAGATTAAGAGGATTAAAAATATGTGTATGAACAATGTCTTCATAGGATCACAACCATACACACACACTTGGAAGAACTTTTCTTTCCAAATTGTACTTTCATGTTTCTATTGGAATCATTATAGTTCATTTTGGTTTCATCATCCCATGTCATTACTAGGCCATAGATTTGTGTGTGTGTGATTAAGTGCAAAAATATAATAGTACACTTGATTACACCAGAGGTGAAAGTTAAAACCCCAGTTAAAGCTGAAATATAATGAGCTTTAGAAATAGCCATGAAAACTTTGAGCTGAAATTGACCTCAATTCCTCCCTTTTGAAAACTAACTTCCATGGTAACAAACAAACTTCCATGGATGCAAGCTTCGAAAGGAAGAAGGCAGCCAAAATTCCTACTCAGCTGAGAAAACTATAAACTATATACAATCATATACAAGAACAAATTGACACAAAACCCCTAAAGATGCTATAGTTATAGGGGTTTTTTAGTGGAAATAAAACAGTATGCTCTTATTTCATTTTAGTTTTGGTAGGGTTTATTTCTCTGTTTATTTTTTATTTTATAATTCATATACATGTCAAATGATATCCCCTTCCATGTCACCCCTCCACAAACCGCCCATCCCATCTATCCTCTCCATACTCCCCTTTACTTCTATGAGGTTGATCCTCTACCCACTCACACTCTCCTTCCTCACCACTCTAGCATCCCCTTATTCTTGGGCATCAATCCTACACAGGACCAAGGGACTCCCCTCCCTCAGATAAAGCCATTTTGTGCAAGATATGTATCTAGAGCCATGGGTCACTCCACTCTTTGGCTGGTGGTTTATTGTCTGGGGGCTCTGAGTGGTCCAATTAGTTGATACTGTTCTTCCTTTGAGGTTACAATTCCCTTCAACTGCTTCAGTCCTTCCATTATCTACACAGTTATAGTTCCTGGATTCAGCCAGATGTGAATAACTGCATTTGTATTGGTCAGGTTCTGGTAGAAGCTCTCATGGAACAGCCATTTGTAGCTACTGTCAGCAAGTGTTTCTTGGAATTAGAACTAGTGAGGGGTTTTGATGTCTGCAAAACAGATGGGATGGGTACCTATGTGAGATGGTCTCTGGATGATCTTCCCTTCAGTCTCTGTTCCCTTTTTCGTCACTGTCTTTCCTTTGGACAGAAGGAAAAAAAAACTGTTTTAGTGGAGCCTACAGTTAAGAGACTTTTAATTGCAAAAATACTTTGGATTTTAAAAGAGATGGATATTTTAAAGAGATTGAAATTTTAGGTTTGAAGTTCTGGTCGTAAAGATATTTCATTTACTTGGTGTGTCGGAAATTTGGACCTTGGAGCAGCCTGTTCTCTCAAAACTAGTCAGAGAGTGCTTATCACTGTGAGCCCAATCCTTACTTTTTATTCTGAGAGTGGAGGGAAACTGGTCTTTCTTGTAAGGGTTTTGCAATTAGATATTCTGGTATCAGCAGGGCTTGCTTGTCCCCTATTTAGGTTGCTCATCTGTAATAGAAAGGGAAGGGGGGAGAGGGATCAGTACACTGGTGGCTCAAAAGAAGTCTAGAACACACTGAATTCTGCCCCCTTGTGGGTGCCATCCCTGTCACATTTTGAATGTGCTCCTCTAGGAAGCTCCAGGCAATTGGACTGCATTGCTCTGGATGCTGTCAGACCCAGCCTCAAGGTCTGGACTGACTATCCTTAAGGAGAGTCATTATCCTCCAGGCCCCTGTCCCTGCTTCTCTCTCAGTTCTCCACAAAACAAGAGACTTTCTTTATCTCATGTGCTGAGTGATGTCAGTCCTGCTTCGCATATACTGATTAGATTAGTTGGGCCTTAGAAGAATTTCTTTCTCTCAACTGTTTACCAGGAAAACTGTCAGTGAGAATGGCTCAGACATCTAGTCTTAGCATGGTTCCTATAATTAAGAGCAGGGAATATGAAGATAAGCCAGACTTATCAATATATTTCAAAAGTCTAGCTTTAATTGACATCTCTAATGCTTTGCACAAGAAACAGGAAAGTGTAGGTTGACTTCAAAGAGTAACATATGCGGTCCATGTGAAAATCAGGAGATTTCTATTGAGAAATGTGCTGGACTTTAAAAATTTATTCCACCATGTCAGTCCCACTATGTTCCCATCTTAACAAGTACATTGTGAAGGCGGAGGTGGTATAAGAGTGTTCTCATCAGCATCTAGATCTCCAAGGATGCTTGTCCACTCTGTGACTTCAAGATATCTGTGTCACAGTGGTACCTGGTTAGCAATGAAGTCTTTGTAGTACCACAGAGCAGGAAGTAGTGGCTCAAAGCAGGGAGTAGGAAGGATGACCATGGCCGTCCTTTCAGGATTTACACTTTAAAGCTGATACACGCTGTAAAAACTCATGTCTTTCTGACATTTAACAAATGGAATGTACAGAGATTATCTTAGTCCCTTGGTGTGATGGTTTTAGACATGACAAGAAATGCTTTATGTTAATCTGATTGTGCTAGTAATCTTATGCCAACTAGTCAAAAACCTATAGTCACTTATGAAGAGGAAACATCAAATAGGATCTGCCTACATTAGATGGGTCTATAGGAATGCTTGTTGGGATTTAAAAAAAAAATCATTTAAATTTTGTTCATATAATATGGTTTTAACAAATTCTTTCCCTTCTTTACCTCCCTATTATTCAACTCAGAGACACAGTGAAACTTATAGAAGTTATGAACCAAATGAATTTAACAGATACCTATAGAACATCTCACCCTAAAACAAGACTACAAATGATATGCACTCACTGTTAAGTATATATTAGATAAAGAACATGGAATACTCATGATACAACTCATTGGTACTATCCATCACCTACACCTCTGTTCAGGATTGTCTTTCTGACTCATCTTTGCATAAATTCTTGAACCTTGAAAGGGAGAGCTTGATGAAGAAATCCTCTTTAAGCCCTAACATTCCAAGTATCTCACTCTCTGTGGATTGTCAAGTTGTGGCTATCTTTGTTTATTACCACCTTCTGTAGAAGATTCACCTCCGATGAAGGCTGAGTAATATACATAAACATATGGGTAGAGCAATTAGGATTCATTAGAAGTCATTATACTGATGTGTTCATTTAGCACAATTAAAAATAGCAAAATTTCAACTAGGGTTTTATGAACTGTCTAGTGTCAGAGGCTTTCCCGAGATTCACTCCCAAATTAACCATTCTTTAGTAGTTTCTTTTTTATTCTTTATACCACTGTACTCTATTTCCCTTTCCTTAGAAGAGCTCCTCCTCCTTCATGTTCCCATACTAGATAGCTCATCTCTCTTACTCTAAATGAAACACATACATGAATAAAACTTACAAGCTAATTCCATACATAAGTGAAAGCAGGCATTTTGTGTCTTTCTGGGTCAGGTTTGCCTATTGGACATTTTTCTGATTAACAGTTGATGGGAGAGGATCCAGTATACAGTGAGTGGCGCTATCCCTTTAAAGATGTTGATAAAATAAATAAGAAAGCAAGCTGAGGGTGGGGCTTGAAAGATGACTCAGTGTTTAAGAGCACTGGCTGCTCTTTTAGAAGGCCAGGGTTTGAATCCCAGAACTCAGGTGGCAGCTCATATGTAGCTCCAGTATCAAAGGACCATGTTCCCTATACTGGTCTGTGAACCCTGGACAAACAAGGCCCACAGATATCCACCCAAGCAAAACACTCTAATAATGTATATGTACATTAATGTATATATAATGTTATTAAAATAAAAGTTAAAAGTAGCTTATATATTTTGTAAGAAGAAAAGCTGAGAAAACTATGCTGAGAAAGCCAGCAAATAAGTAGCCTTTATCCATTTGCCCTTCCTATTGTCCGACATGAGTTCCTGCCTTGATTTCTCTCAGTGATAGAGTGCAATGTAGAAGATTAACACAAACTAAGCCTTTTTTCAAAGGGAAAAGAGGAAAGGGTGGATGGGATGGGGATTTGTTGAAGGCAACCTGGGAATTGAGCTATCATATAAAATGTAAATAAATCGCAAAATTAATGAAAAAAATTAGTCCTGTGCAGAAAACCAATGTGCAGAACACATGAAATTGCTTACCTACAATCTCCTAAACTCATATGTGTGGAGCTTGGGCATGCATGTTTTCCATCTGTACCTGTAGGCCACCGAAATCCTCATCAACCCTGTGTAGTTCAACCCTGACTTTCTGGCACAGATGCTCCTCAAAGTGAAGTGGGCAGTGCTTGTGCAGGCAGCAGACACCTCAGTATTGGCCGAGGTACTAAAAAGCCAGCTGACAGCTATGAACCAGACAAGATGTTTTTGAGGAAGATGTACCCACATGTGACTTGAAATCGATGTCCTGGAGGGTGCCCCGCAATGCCCAGAATCTGGACATCTTTTCCCCATCAGCCGCAGGCTCTGCAATATGATGTTGAATAATGAGGAGACAGAGAAATAACCTTGCTAACCACCACACTGATAGGTGGGAGTGGGTGCGCAGGTGGAGGAACACGCTCATGGAATCAGGGGCACAGGGGATGTGACAGGGGGTTTCTGGGAAAGTGGGAAACTGGGGAAGAGGTCAACATTTGAAATGTAAATTAAAAAATATCCAATAAAAAAAAAAGACCAACCAAATAATACACAGGGAGGGGCCCATGGCTGCAGCCGCATATGTATGGGAGGATGGCCTAGTTGGACACTAGTGGGAGAATAGAAGCATGGCACTGGAAGACCCCATGCCACAGTGTAAGGGAATGCCAGGACAGGAAAGCAGGATTGGTTATATTGTTGAGTAGGGGGAGGTGGGATGGGATAGTCGGTTTTCGAAGGGGAAACCAGGAAAGGATTTGAAATATAAAAATAGAAAATATTTAAGAAAAGAAAAGGAAAGAAAAGAAAAGAAAAGAAAAGAAAAGAAAAGAAAAGAAAAGAAAAGAAAATAAGAGGGGAGGGGAGGGGAGGGGAGGGGAGGGGAGGGGAGGGGAGGGGAGGGGAGGGGAGGGGAGAGGAGAGGAGAGGAGAGAAGAGTAAAATAAAACAATGAAATTAAATAAACCACATTGGGAACAATAAGTTAATACCAGAATAAAAAATCAAAGACGCTGGGTGTGGTGATACAAGCCTTAATCCCTGCACTTGGTAGGCAGAGACAGGCAAATTTATGAGTTCCAGGTTAGCCTGATCTTCAGAATGAATTCCATGACTGAGCGCTACACAGAGAAACCCTGCCTCAAAGAAAAAAAAAAAAAAAAGAAAAAAAGAAAGAAAAGAAAAAAGAAAGAAAAAAAGAAAGAAAGAAAGAAAGAAGGGAGGGAGGGAGGGAGGGAGGGAGGGAGGGAGGGAGGGAGGGAGGGAGGGAGGGAGGGAGGGAGGGAAGGAAGGAAGGAAAAAAGGAAGGAAGGAAGGAAGAAAGAAAGGAAGAAAGGAAGGAAGATAAAGAAAGAAAGAAAGATAGGAAGAAAGAAAGAAAGAAAGAAAAAAGAAAGAAAGAAAGAAAGAAAGAAAGAAAGAAAGAAAGAAAGAAAGAAAGAAAGAAAGAAAGAAAGAAAGAAAGAAAGAAAGAAAGATAGGAAGAAAGATAGGAAGAAAGAAAGAAAGAAAGAAAGAAAGAAAGAAAGAAAGAAAGAAAGAAAGAAAGAAAGAAAGAAAGAAAGAAAGAAAGAAAGAAAGAAAGTGAGCAAAGCACAAAGCACTCACATGCATGCAGGTTCCAAAGACAGCCCTTTCCTAATGATACTATAGCACATGGTTTCACAAGATGGATTCTGATCATGTTCTCAGATAGGGCATTTTACTATACTATCTAGGTTATTCCCACATGGTCACAAGAAACAAAAGGAAGCCAAGATCAGAGTCAGAAGCAGGCCTTATACTGATGTCAAACGCAGGCTGTGAGGCACACCATGCTTTCTGTTTTCAAGCTTCCAGAGAATGGTTCTCAACCTTCCTAATGCTGTAGTTCCTTCACATATATACTTCCTTAAGCTATGGTGAGCCCCTCAATATAATTTTTTTTTGCTACTTCATAACTATAATTTCCTACTGTTATAAATCCTAACATAAATATCTGACATAAAGATAGTTTTAGACAACTCCCATGAAAGTATCACAAGGACTCACAACCTACAGGTTGCCATTCAAGGTGCCAGGCACAAGTAAAACTAGCCAGTCCCTAGATTTTCACACTTTCTGCCTTCCGGAACTGTACTAGGTTAGATGTGCTCTATTTTAGTTGTCTAAGAATGTGATCATCTGTAACACTACCTGGAAGCACACATGCCCAAGTGGATGAGGGTGTCTTTTTTCCTGTCCTGGAATCTTGGCAGTGTTGAGTCAGTTCTAATCAAATAGAAGAAAAAGGATACTGGATGAATTCCTACTCAAAGGCTTTGGAGACAACAGCGATTCTGTTTTGTTCTGAAGGAGAATGGGAGAGAATTTGTGCTCCATGAAAATGGTCCATACATTCACTAATTTGATGCCTACCTGTCTATTTGTGTGTGCTTTGTACTTTTGTCTGCTGTGTGTCATGCTCTGTGTTCTTGATTATTAACTCTAGGGTCCTCACAATACCTTCAAAATGAAACTCTTCTCAGTATGAAAAACTTTCATACTTGTCCTCTGTTTACAATATGACTCTTTAAAAAATAAGTTTCTATGTCCTTTGTACAAATAATAAGATCAACATTTCTGTGAAGACACTTTTAATTGAAAATACATCTTTTCATTCAATACATTCTGATTACAGTGCCCCCAAATCCTTCTACATCCTCTCCATTTCTTCTCTCACCCAAATTCACACCTTTTTCTTTCTCCCTTTATTAAAATACAAGCAGGCATCTAAATAATAATGATACTAGTAATGATAATAATAACAACAATAATGATGATTAAGATACAGTAATAAAAAAAAGAACAAGAAAAGAAGAAAGCAAACAGAATAAAACTAGCCAAAGAAAAAGCACAAGAAATACACATGTAGACACAGAGATATACATGTTCACAAACACTCTGAAATCCCATAAAAAGATAAAACTGGAAACCATACTATATAAACAAGTGGCCCTTAATGTTTTCTTTAAAGAACCCTGCCAATACTTTATTACATAAAGAACCTCAAAGATTGTCATTAAGTTTGATTTGCATTTGCCAGGTAATGCTGAAATAGAGGCTTAGATTTAAGCATGGTTTGCATACCCAGTGATACCCTATCACTGGATATGCAAAAAATGGGAAAAAAATGGAAGAACATTTTTTTTTCCTTTCCAAGCTAGATTGGAAATAACTTCTGAATTAAAGGTAGGGGCATTTATCCCCTTCCCTCTCATTGCTTGGACTCTTTTTGTCGGAGACCTTGCAGGCACTGTGCATGCAGATGCTGCTACAGTCTCTTTGAGTTCAATGCACCTGTGCTTAGAAGGCCTTGGGGTGAGAGTTTTAACCACATACATCTATGAAACTAACTGGATGATAAGAAATATCAATGGTTCATTGAAACTTTGGTTGCTTCATTTTCTATTCTCATGCTGGCTTGCAGCATGACCACCTTCATAGTCTCTTTGAGTTTTGACATGATGAATGAACAAGTAATCTTCAGAGAATATATAGAAGTAAAGCTCAAGGAATGTATGAGATGGATCACTGTGTAAGGATGAGTGCCTGAACTTCATCTCTGAAACATAGACATGGTAGAAGAAGAGGATTGGTTTTTCCACATTTTCCTGAAATCTCTACATATATGCAGTGGTGTGTGCACAGTTACATACATATTTACACACTCAAACAAGTGTACACACAATGAGAATACATTAAAATGTATAAAATAATATAAAAACAAGCAGACCTCCAACCGGAAGTTTCAGAGTGACTATAGATATTGGAATTAGAGGGTGTTTGTTTCCCACAAACCTCCATGCAGACGGGAGGTTTTACA
>NW_028227277.1:6394705-6489705 GCF_978045245.1 Mus caroli
CTATTCTCCTATAGAATGAAGAAATCACAAAGTGGATATCCCATTAGTAACAGGAGTGGTATGCACCTGTTTAAAAATTTTCATTGTGTGTATTAAAAGTCAAAATTTTCAAAGTAACTTTACTGCTTTCTTGTTTTTCCACACAGATGGATAACTAGTGTTGACAGAACTGCAAGTGGACTTCAAATGCTTACAAGTTTCTTAGGTTTGTGTTGTCTTTCACGTCTTGTGTTCCTCAAGCTTCCTTGAAAATAATCAATGTCAAAGGAAAAACTCTGGGTAACAACTACAGTGGTAACACTCAAGGAAGACACAGTCTTCTCATTTTGTACATAAAGTTACTAGATTCTTTGTTTTGGTCTTCTATGGCAATCAAAATTATAGCCACTGAAACTATGCAATGAATACTAATTATTTCTGAATTCAAGGGCCCTTCTGAGGAAGTGTGTAGAATGATACTTGACACCAGAGGATAGGGTCTTAGAAAAGCATAGCTATGGACACAGATGTCAAACAAAAACATAACACCAGAGGATAGGGTCTTAGAAAAGCATAGCTATGGACACAGATGTCAAACAAAATCATAACTATGGACACAGATGTCAAACAAATACCCATTTCTTTTATTCCTAACAGAAACAAAAATTGTGTAGATAACACTGAAAATGAAAAACAGTGGGAAGCAGCATAGATTTTCTATCATATCATTTTTATGATATGAAATATAACTCTTCCAAATTTTCTAGACTTTTAAACTTTCTTTACATTCTGTCCCTGCAATATGCTAATCTTCCTTAGCCTGGGAATTCTGTCTGAGTTTTCTGACTATGTATGTTCATAGTGAGATGGGTCCATCATTTGTTACATGTATTCTCACACAGGTTACATGTATAGGGACTGTCAGCAATGTGGGTCAGCTGGTGTTTATTGAGGTGTCATTTCTGAAGGAATAGTCTCCCACATTCAATACAGTTAAAAGGCTTCTTTCCTGTATGGAATCATTGGTGTTTTACTAAGTTTGTATTACGACTAAAGGTTTTCTGGCAGTAGGAACACTGATGTATTTTTATTTATTGGTGAGTCAGGTAATGCATTTTAAAATCTGAATTGTGTTCTTCTGCATGTGTGTGTGTGTGTGTGTGTTTTATATGTGTGCACGGCCCAAGGAGAACAGAAGATCTGGAGATACAAGTGGTTTTTATGTCTTTGTTTTTAGTCTGTTTGTTTGGTTTCGTTTGTTTTTTTCTAGACGAGGCTTGTTTGTTTACCCCTGGCTGTCCTAAAACTCACTCTGTAGACCAGGGTGGCCTCAAACTCAGAAATCTCCCTGCCTCTGCCCTCAACAATTCCTGGGATTGAAGGCATGTGTCACCACTGCCTAACATCAGGCAGTTTTATTTTATTTTATTTTTTTAACTATATTTGGGGCTATAAAAAGAACAGGAAATTTAACATGTACTGTTGACCATTGAGCCATCTCTCCCATCACAATGCAAAAAATAACAAGGATGTATCAGGTAGAAAAATTATGTATAATGGATATGAGGGCTTATCAATAATTGTATAAGAGTTCAATAATCACAACAAAAAGTAAAACATCTTAGTCTAGACATATATATACAAGATGCCAAGTAACTTTCAACAAAACACACAAGAAATTCAATGAAGGAAGGCTAGAAATTTCAATAAATGATGCGGCGCCAATTGGAAATGGGGATGAGTGTTCTTGGTTTTGAACTTGACTACATCTACAATTAACTAAAACCCAACTGACTGGGCAAGACTGTAAAGGAATTTCTTCTTTATAATTTGAAATGGTAAGATCCACTTTGAATCTGTATTTTTCAAATGGGAAAAGTCACCTTCAACCTGGCACACAGCTATATAAAAGTTCTGCTGCCTATATAAAAACATGGAAAAAGAAAGTTATTTTGTTGTTGTTGTTGTTGTTGTTGTTGTTTTTCTGTTTTGTTTTGTTTTGATTTTTTTTTTTTTTTTTTTTTTGCCTGTTTGCCCTCATTGGCAAGTCCATTCCTTCCCTGGTATTACAGGCCATTTTTCAGAATTACAGAAGTCACTGAACATGACCTGAGACATCCAGCCTCATTGACTGAACAACTATTAGATTCTTTGAACATCAGTTGGTAGAAAGCAATTGCTGATTCACATCATGTAACTTTAAAGTATATTTAAAGTATATGTAAAGTATATTATATAACAAAATATTACAAATGGTAGAAAATATTACATACCTCTAAAATGCTCAGCATCCTTAATCATCTGAGAAATGCAAATCAAAACAAGCCTGAGATTCCATATCACACCAGTCAGAATGGCTAAGATTAAAAATTCAGGTGACAGCAGATGCTGGCAAGGATGTGGAAAATCTGGAAAGAACTCATATGCACCTCAACAGAGGAATGGATACAAACAATGTGCTACATTTACACAATGGAGTACTCAGCGATTAAAAAGAATGAATTTACGAAATTCCTAGGTAAATGGTTGGACCTGGAGGGCATCATCCTGAGTCAGGTAACCCAATCGCAAAAGCACTCACACAACATGTACTCACTGATAAGTGGATATTAGCCCAGAAACTTAGTATACCCCAGATATAAGAGACAATTTGTAAAACACATGAAACTGAAGAAGAACGAACACCAAAGTGTGGACACTTTGTCCCTTCTTAGAATTGGGAACAATCACCCATGGAAGGAGTTACAGAGACAAGGTTTGAAGCTGAGACAAAAGGATGGACCATCTAAAGAGTGCCATATCCAGAGATCCATCCCATAATTAGCCTCCAAACGATGACACCATTGAATACACTAGCAAGTGTTTGCTGAAATGACCCTGATATAGCTGTCTCTTGTGACACTAGGACGAGGCCTAGCAAACACATAAGTGGATGCTCACAGTCAAAAATTGAATGGATTACAGGGCCCTCAGTGGAGGAACTAGAGAAAGTATCCAAGTTGCTAAAGAGATCTGCAACCATGAAGGTGCAACAACATTATAAACTAACCAGTACCCCGGAGTTCTTACTCTAGCAGCATATGTATCAAAAGATGACCTAGAAGGCCGTCACTGGAAAGAGAAGCCCATTGGACAAACACATTTTATATGTCCTAGTACAGGGGATGCCAGGGCCAAAAAGTGGGAATGGGAG
Source organism: Mus caroli (assembly GCF_978045245.1). Classification (NCBI taxonomy): domain Eukaryota; kingdom Metazoa; phylum Chordata; class Mammalia; order Rodentia; family Muridae; genus Mus; species Mus caroli. The sequence continues at coordinate 6,397,878 of NW_028227277.1, forward strand.
GGTAGGGGAGTGGGGCAGAGTGCATGGGGGACTTTTGGGATAGCATTGGAATTGGAATTGAGGAAAATATGTAATAATAAAAAAAATAAAACAAAACTGCCAGTTGAGGTTGAGCATCTATTTAATATCATCTCAAGAGAACTCTACAGAGGAAAATTAAAAATTAAAAATAAATAAATAAATAAATAAATAAATAAATAATATATAATATATACATAATATTTTTATAAAATCATGCATATGTTATACATATATATATAATTTTTATTTTTTATAATCAAACTCAGGGGTGAAATCAACCAAGTGGAAACAAGAAGAACAATTCAAAGAATCAACCAATCAAGGAGCTGGTTCTTTGAGAAAATCAACAAGATAGATAAACCCTTAACCAGACTCACTAGAGGGCATAGGGAAATTATTCTAATTAACAGAATCAGAAATGAAAAGGGAGACATAAAACAGACCCTGAAGAAACCCAAAACACCATCAGATCCTTTTACAAAAGGCTATAGTCAACAAAACTGGAGAACATGGATGAAATGGACAAGTTTCTAGACAGATACCAGGTACCAAAGTTGAATCAAGATCAGGTTAATGATCTAAACAGCCCTATATCCCCTAAAGAAATAGAAGCAGTCATTAATAGTCTCTCAACTAAAAAAAGCCCAGGACCAGATGGGTTTAGTGCAGAGTTCTATCAAACCTTCAAAGAAGATCTAATCCCAGTTCTTCACAAACTATTACACAAAATAGAATCAGAAGGTACTCTACCCAACTCATTCTATGAAGCCATAATTACTCTGATACCTAAACCACATAAAGACCCAACAAAAAGATAGAGAACTTCAGACCAATTTCCCTTATGAATATTGATGCAAAAATCCTCAATAAAGTTCTCGCTAACTGAATTCAAGAACACATCAAAACAATCATCCATCCTGACCAAGTACGTTTCATCCCAGGGATGCAAGGATGGTTCAATATACGAAAATCCATCAATGTAATCCATTATATAAAAAAACTCAAAGATAAAAACCACATGATCATCTCGTTAGAAGCTGAAAAAGCATTTGACAAAATCCAACACCCATTTATGATAAAAGTCTTGGAAAGATCAGGAATTCAAGGCCCATACCTAACCATGGTAAAAGCAATCTACAGCAAACCAGTAGCCAACATCAAAGTAAATGGTGAGAAGCTGGAAGAAATCCCACTAAAATCAGGGATTAGACAAGGCTGCCCACTCTCTCCCTACCTATTCAACATTGTACTTGAAGTCCTAGCCAGAGCAATTAGACAACAAAAGAAGATCAAGGGGATACCAATCGGAAAAGAAGAAGTCAAAATATCGCTTTTTGCAGATGATATGATAGTATACATAAGTGACCCTAAAAATTCCACCAGAGAACTTCTAAGCCTGATAAATAGCTTCGGTGAAGTAGCTGGATATAAAATTAACTCAAGCAAGTCAATGGCCTTTCTGTACACAAAGGATAAACAGGCAGAGAAGGAAATTAGGGAAACAACATCTTTCTCAATAGTCACAAACAATATAAAATACCTTGGCATGACTCTAACAAAGGAAGTGAAAGATCTGTATGACAAGAACTTCAAGTCCCTGAAGAAAGAAATTAAAGAAGATCTCAGAAGATGGAAAGACCTACCATGCTCATGGATTGGCAGGATCAACATTGTAAAAATGACTATCTTACCAAAAGCAATCTGCAGATCCAATGCAATCTCCATCAAAATTCCAACTCAATTCTTCAACGAACTAGAAAGGGCAATCTGCAAATTCATGTGGAACAACAAAAAACCTAGGATAGCAAAAACTCTTCTCAAGGATAAAAGAACCTCTGGTGGAATGACCATGCCTGACCTAAAGCTGTACTACAGAGCAATTGTGATAAAAACTGCACGTTACTGGTATAACGACAAACAAGTAGACCAATGGAACAGAATTGAAGACCATGAGATCAACCCACATACCTATGGTCACTTGATCTTTGACAAGGGAGCAAAAACCATCCAGTGGAAAAAAGACAGCATTTTCAACCAATGGTGCTGGCACAACTGACGGTTATCATGTAGAAGAATGCGAATTGATCCATTCCTATCTCTTTGTACTAAGGTCAAATCTAAGTGGATTAAGGAACTCCACATAAAACAAGAAACACTGAAACTTATAGAGGAGAAAGCAGGGAAAAGCCTCGAAGATATGGGTACAGGGGAAAAATTCCTGAATAGAACAGCAAAGGCTTGTGCTGTAAGATCGAGAATTGATAAATGGGACCTCATAAAGTTGCAAAGCTTCTGCAAGGCAAAAGACACTGTCAAGAAGACAGAAAGACCCCCAACAGATTGGGAAAGGATCTTTACCTATCCTAAATCAGATAGGGGACTAATATCCAATATATATAAGGAACTCAAGAAGGTGGACTCCAGAAAATCAAATAACCCGGTTAAAAAATGGGGCTCAGAACTGAACAAAGAATTCTCACCTGAGGAATACCGAATGGCAGAGAAGCACCTGAAAATATGTTCAACATACTTAATCATCAGGGAAATGCAACTCAAAACAACCCTGAGATTCCACCTCACACCAGTCAGAATGGCTAAGATCAAAAATTCAGGTGACAGCAGATGCTGGCGTGGATGTGGAGAAAGAGGAACACTCCTTCACTGTTGGTGGGATTGCAAGCTGGTACAACCACTCTGGAAATCAGTTTGGTGGTTCCTCAGAAAATTGAACATAATACTACTAGAGGATCCAGCAATACCTCTCCTGGGCATATATCCAGAAGATGTCCCAACCGGTAAGAAGGACACATGCTCCACTATGTTCATAGAAGCCTTATTTATAATAGCCAGAAGTTAGAAAGAACCCAGATGCCCCTCAACAGAGGAATGGATACAGAAAATGTGGTACATTTACACAATGGAGTACTACTCAGCTATTAAAAAGAATGAACTTATAAAATTCCTAGGCAAATGGATGGATCTGGATGGCATCATCCTGAGTGAGGTAACATATTCACAAAGGAACTCACACAATATGTACTCACTGATAAGTGGATATTAGCCCCAAAACTTAGGATACCCAAGATACAAGATACAATTTGCTAAACGCATGAAACTCAAGAAGAACGAAGACCAAAGTGTGGACACTGTGCCCCTTCTTGGAATTGGGAACAAAACACCCATGGAAAGAGTTACAGAGACAAAGTTTGGAGCTGTGAAGAAAGGATGGACCATCTAAAGGCTGCTATATCCAGGGATCCATCCCATAATCAACTTCCAAACGCTGACACTATTGCATACACTAGCAAGATTTTGCTGAAAGGACCCAGATATAGCTGTCTCTCTTTTTTTTTTTTTTGGTTTTTTGAGACAGGGTTTCTATGTGTAGCCCTGGCTGTCCTGGAGCTCACTGTGTAGACCAGGCTGGCCTCGACCTCAGAAATCCGCCTGCCTCTGCCTCCCAAGTGCTGGGATTAAAGGCGTGCGCCACCACGCCCAGCTTATAGCTGTCTCTTGTGAGACAATTTCGGGGCCTAGCAAACACAGAAGTGGATGCTCACAGTCAGTTATTGGATGGATCACAGGGCCTTCAATGGAGGAGCTAGAGAAAGTACCCAAGGAGCTAAAGGGAACTGCAACCCCATAGGTGAAACATTATTGTGAACTAACCAGTACCCCAGAGCTCTTGACTCTAGCTGCATTTGTATCAAAAGATGGCCTAGTCGGCCATGACTGGAAAGAGAGGCCCATTGGACTTGCCAACTTTATATGCCCCAATACAGGGGAATGCCAGGGCCAAGGGGTGGGGGTGGGTGGGTGGGGGACTGGTGGTGGAGTGTATTGGGGACATTTTGGATAGCATTGGAAATGTAATTGAGGAAAATACCTAATAAAAATAAATAAATAAATAAATAAATAAATAAATAAATAAATAAATACATACATACATACATACATACATACATAAATAAATTATATATAATATATACATATACATCATAGTTTTATAAAATCATGCATTGTATATATATATATATATATATATATATATTATTTTTATTTTTTATTTATTTACTTAATTATTTTTGCTGTACGTTTTGTTTCCCTTGAGAGCCATGACACATAATAGGTAAAAGAATCAGCCTCAATCTCAACTTCAAACTGTTTGTAAATTAATTCACAAGGGCATGGATTTAAATGTAAGAACAAAATAAAAGATTTAGGAAAACTGGAGGATATCTATGACTAAGTGAATTAAGAGTTTTAGATTTCATGGAAGAAATATTCATTCTAAAAGGAATAATTGATCCTCATTAAAACTAAGAACTTTTATGCTGAGCTGGATCGTGGTGGTGGTGGTGGTTGTGGTGGTGGTGGTGTTGGTGGTGGTGGTGGTGGTGGTAGTACATGTTTTAAACTCAGAACTTGGGAGGCAAAGGCAGGTGGGTTTGTGGTCAGGCCTGTGTACAGAGTTATCTTGAAGATGGCCAGGGTTATGCAGAGAAAATATATCTTGAAAAACAAACATCCCAAAAAACAAAAAAATAACATAGAAAAGAAATATTTTTCTGTAGCAGTTCCTGATTCAACAGTGAAGAAGCAATCTAAATCAATTATAACCCAAAAGGTAATTTCTCCCAAGGTGTATTTTTCATGAGCACAGTCCAGGTTACACAATGCATACACAAAGGAAAGGAGTTATTTTTACCTACAGAGGTGGTTAGCTTGTAGATGTCCAGCATTAAAGCACTGTATAGTGCCTCCTTGGATGGGTTAAGTATAGCCCATTCTTCCTCAGATAAATGCATTTGTATATCTTCAAATGTTAACAAGTCCTAAAGAAGAGAAAGGACTTGAATTTCGTACTGAAGCAGAAGCAGTTCTAGTACCTGCCTGTGAATCATGTCATAGGCTGCATGCTGAAGAAATTATCAGTAAAGGATTTAGGTGGAGAAATTGAGATGACCAGAGGTAGGCAAGTGGACAAGTTAATTGGTTGTAAAATATCCAGTTTCCACTCTGATCCTGCCAAGTATAGTTCCATGGAGATCAGTAAGGTCGAATGTACCCCATAACATTTGGTGTCTTAGCAGCAGGGAAAAACTAAATGAGACTGCCTTAAAAAGGGAAATGTTAAAATAAAAGAAAACAATAACAAAAAGCAATCTGACTTTCTCCAGCCCCTCTAAGGTCCAGTAGCCTTCATGGCTACTTAACACCACCAAACCACTAGGAAACACTAGTGTTGGGCACATTGTTGTGTTGCCATAAAGCTGCCCTGATCATTTGCTTTCTTGGGTGTTATCCTTCATGAAGTGATTTCTCTCTTTTCCTTCTCTGTAAAATATAAAAGACTGAACTTAAAAGCACTATCTGAAGTGATACATGAGTCCAAACCTCTCTCTATAAGATCCGGTTACCATGAGTCAGCCAAAATAAACTCCGCCTGACATTCTTAGGTTGGATTATGAAAAAGGTGGTTTCTGTTGTCACTTAGTTCCCCCATCACTAGCAGCACCTAGAACATGGCACTAGGGTACACAGGCTAGTGGATGTCCTCCTCTCTCAACTCATGGATGTATTTTCATACAGTCCCAGCATCTATTCTGCCTCTAGGGAACATAAATGCTAGCACATGCTCCTATACTGAAAAAAACTCTCAATCACCATAGACAGAGAAAATAATATATTCCATGACAAAACCAATTTTACACATAACGTTTCCATAAATCCAGCCCTACAAAGAATAATAGATGGAAAACACCAACTGAAGGAGTGAAACTACACCCGAGAAGAAGCAAGAAAGTAATCTTTCAACAAATCCACACAAACGTACTTCCACCTCTAACAAGAAAATTAATATGAAGTAATCATATACCTTAATATCTGTTAATATGAAAATTAATATTACCAACATAACCTAATTAATTGAAATTCATAAATGTGAGTATTTAGAAATTAGCCATGTGTCATTCTGTTGTCCCTAATTTGGAAAATGGGATTAATAGGTCCAATGTTGTACAATCCATATAGTCTTTCTGCTTTTTTGTACATAACACAGTCTTGCTGTGTGCCACATAATGGTCTTGAAATTATACTTCTCCTATCTCAGCCTCTCTATTTGTAGGATTGTTTATTTGTTGTTTTTACACTATACTATGGTTTTCAAAACAGGTTATATATTTCAAAACTGTTTATAAACCAAAATTAATGTAGACAATTAATTTGGGAGGTGGCTTATAAGAGAAAAACAAAGAGTGAGACTGAAGGTTTTGCTTGATATTTATTATTATTGTATCAATTCTGAAGAAGAGGACTTTATAAGTTACTACTATTCTGAGATGAATGCTTTTGAAAAGAAATCACATCCAATGAAACTGAATCCTACCCTCAACTAACTTCTGTGACACCCTCCAAGCAGAACCATTCTTCATTGAAACAGTTGATGAATGACTTCAGGGATAGACCATCTTAATACACACACCATTCCTTAAGTGAATGTACCCTGTAACATGTATTCTGAGAATGACAACAATGACTCAAGTCAAATAGCTTTGACCATAGCAGAAAATTAGTATCCAAAATCATGCCTTCAATTCATTCCTTGGTGCAGCATAATTGTGAACTCTTATCTTAGCTACTATGGAGGTAAAATTCTTTGGTGATGTGAGGGAAATTCAAGTAGATCCTTATTACAATGAAATCCAGTGTTCATAAACTTCTTATTTTGTTTGAATCACAGTAAGTCAAGATTTTTTTTTAATTTCATTTTTTGTTAAATATTTTCTTCATTTACATTCCAATATTCCCCTACACCCTTCCCGTCCTTGCTCCCCAGCCCACCTACTCCCAAGTCCTGTCCTTGGCAGTACTCTGTACTGAGGCATATAACCTTCTCAAAACCAAGGGCCTCTCCACCCACAGATGGCCTACCAGGCTATCCCATGCTACATATTCAACTACAGACACAAGCTCTGGAGGTACTGGTTAGTTCATAATTTGTTCCTTATTTAGGGTTTCAAATCCCCTCAACTCCTTGTTTACTTTCTCTAGCTCCTCCATTGGAGGCCATGTGTTCCACTCAATAGGTGACTGTGAGCATCTACTTCTGTATTTGCCAGCCACTGGACTAGCCTCACACAAGACAGCTTCAGAGTCCTCTTAGCATAATCTGTATATCAAGATTTTTAAGCTCAACTAAAAACAAAACAAACAAACAAACAAAAAAACAAAAAAACAAAAAAAATACTATTTATGTTCATTAAAAAAACAATAGTTATATATTATTTTAAAATATAATACAGTTAATATATTTGGAGTTACTTAAAATTTATATTGAGAAAAATGTATTTTCAGTATTGCTGCAGACAAACATCTATATAAGACTATTCAATTGATTGTTGTTTTATATCAAAAAAACTTTATAATATTCATTTTATTGTTACAATATTTTATAAATATTAATAAACATGATAAAAAATGAAAGGTTTAAGAGGTTTTGAGTGGGCATCAGCTAGAGGAGATGTGGTACAAAAGAAAAATAAGAATGTGATGTAAGTCTGTTTACTTAAAATATGCTTTTAGATGTTAACAAATTCAGATAAATTGAAATTATGTATATTTTCTTATCATAATGCATTAAAAGTTAAATCAAAACTATTTCTAAAATTGGTGGGATTGCTCAGCAGTTAGGAGCACTGGCTAATCTTTTACAGATCCTGAGTTCATTTCTCAGCAAAAACATGGTGGCTTACTACCGTTTATAAAGTGATCTGATGCCGCCTTCTGTCATGTAGGTGACCACATAAACAGAGCACTCACACATTTTAATAATGATAGACTTAAAAACTTTAAAATGTTTCTATTATTGTTTATTATTATGATGATGATGATGATGATGATGATGATGCCTAACTTCTTCCTTCCATTTCTTTCCACCAAACCAGCCCATATATCCCTCTTTGGTCTTTTTTAAAGTTATAGCCTTTTTGAAAAACTAATATACAAGTAGGAAAACATTGAAAGTAAATGGGAAGAATGCCCTAGGATGCATGAAATACACACTAGTCTAGTTGAAAAAAAGAAAAAAGAAAAACTAGCTATTAAGAGCAACTGTTGGTTCGACAGTAGTGATTCATGCCTGCATTTGAGAGGCAGAAGCCAAAGATTTCTGATTTCAAGGCCAGCCTGTTGTAAGTTCCAGGAAAATCAGGGCTACAGAGAGAAACCCGGTTTATAGAAATAATAATAATAATAAATAAAACAAAAACCAAAAACAAACAAACAAAAAAAAGCACCTGTTCTATGCAGAGGACGGGGCACAAAGCACCCACATAGTGGCTCACAATTTGTGCACAGTCACGTTTTTTAGAGAATCAGTGCTCTCTTCCAGCCTCTGTATGCAACAAAGGCATAAGTGAGAGAGAGGTCCTGCCCAGTCAAGCTCATAAGTGAGAGAGAGGGCCTGCAAGGCCTAATGTATGAGTGAGAGAGAGGGCCTGCACTGCCTAGCACACTCTTCTAATCCAGCTCAATACTAGGAAGGTGGAGACAGGAGGGTAACAGAGGTTGTAGGGATTCTGGATACTCCTTTCTGAACTCTTAGGACAGCATAGACTCTTCTGGTTTGCGTATGTACATGCAGAAGTCCACAATATTAAATGCTTACGCACATAAATAAATAAAATCCAAAAATGCTTACAAGAGCCTCTACAGTTGAAATTAACTAGTGTCATTTGCAGTGTTTCATATGTTACACATTTGTTCAAGTTTTCAAGTTTGTAAGGGCTTATCAACCTATAAACAGGAAATAATTTGTCTTAAAGCCAGTAGCTTATTCCCACCTCCTGAAAACTCACTTCAAAATGATGGTACCTGGTACTCCATGTACGCATGCGCAAGGTATATTCAGCCAATCAGCGCAGGCCTTGGGTGAGACCTTTTTTGTCCATTTGGCATCACTAAGGGTACTTAAAGACCTCTATCCGGGCCTGGCTCCTGACAAGGGTTTTTTTTTCTTTGAGGATCTGAGCACGGAAGGGTGCGGTTGGAAGGTGTTCTCCTCTTAGATGATCTGTAAGTGATAGTTGGCTCTGATCATGGTTGTTGGACAGTTAATCGAGGTGTTACGGGGTGGGACATCTAAGGCCCAGGTGGCCATTATGTGAGGAAAAGGCTCCTCATAGTCATTTCCTCTGGTATCTGAGGGTGAATGGAAGGTGGAGGACCGTATTCATGGAAGAGGAATGAACAGGTCAGGGGCATAGAGGTTTGGGAACCCTTTGAAGAGAAAAGCTTGGGGCCTTGGGATAGTATCAGAGAGCCGGCTGCAGGACTAGGGGTCGGGGGCCAGGGAGCCATGGGTGAGAAGCCTTGGCGCTTGTCCTGTGTGCTGTTCAGGATCCATTAGAAACACACTGAGGATTCCTCCCTCCTTGTTGTCTTGTCTAAGGTGTGTTCCTTTGATATACACTTTATGGACATTGCAGACAGTAGAGTTGTATAAGAAGAATGAATGAAAAGAAGAAGAGGAGATATTACAAGAGATTCATAAGTCAACTGGGATGGATTCTGACCACGGATCCTTCCATCTCAATTGCCCATTTATTGGGATTAAAGACTTGCACTACCATGTTCAGCTTTTTCTCTCAATTTTATTTCTGTAGGATGGGATCTATCTTTGTAGTTCCGGCTGCCCTGTCTTGGGCTGGCCTCGAACTTACAATCTTCAGATGTTTGAAATCCTCGGCTTCCCCAAATCCCCATTTTCTCCAATATAAGGCCTTTATGTTTGGGTGGTGGTGATGAGTGTTTCTTGTGGACTAAGCGTTGGGTCTTGATATGAACATACAGTTACCATGTTCTTTATCTTTCTGGATAGAACTGTGAGTTTACCTTAGACTGAGATAAACTGATAAACAGAATTGCTTATGTTTTGTTTAAAAAGAATGTATGGGTGATTCGATCAAAATTCAGATGCCTCAAAAATTACAGGCGAACAAATTTTGCTCATCGTTTTCTGGAAGGAGGGGAGGAATCACATATTGAAATGTGGCCAGGTTATGTCTTTTTTAAACTGAGAAATGGCAGATTGTTAACTTTGGTTCTGAAAAAAAATTTTTTTTAAATAAGTTAAAGAAGTTTTTGAAACAAGTTGTGAGGGAAAGGGACATGATAAATAGGATACATAGAGAAAATGTTCCAGGGAAGTATATATATATATATGTGTGTGTGTGTGTGTGTGTGTGTGTGTGTGTGTGTGTGTGTGTATGGGTATATGTGTTTATGTATGTGTGTGTATGTGTGTGTGTATGTGTATATTTGTGTATATACACACACACACACACATATATATGCATCACCATATTGAATATGTATACAGAACTCTCTGATAAAGACAAATGATTAAAAATACTATATATTAAAAAACAAAAGAAATGATCTTTCATTGAGCTAAGATAATTATTTGATTTTTTGTCATTTTAATTATTTAAATGATACCTTTTATTCAGATAACTAAGTTCGTTTTTTTTTTTCTTTTAATTTTTTATTTTTTTTTTAAACTAAGAGGACTATTAAGTTCTTAAGAGAAGAATGGAACTTAAGAAAATGATGGTGATACCAAAGGAAGGTTACTTATTACTTTTGGACTGTGATGATGAAGAAGATGACATAAGTGTTTCAGAGGAGTCTCTTACTAAAGGTATAGCTTATCCAGTGTTGGGCATTAATTGTGTCCTGCATTTCATTAGACCTTTACCTAGTCTCCTAAAATGGAAGAAATCTTTGTTAAGAGTTTTCATAGACTTCATTTTTAATTTTACCTATATTTATCTATTCTTATACACGAGTTTTAGCAGCACATATACCTACTCTTGAAACTATAGTCACAATATGTTGAGAAACAATAACTTGCTATGATTTTGCCCCAGGAAAAAACCTGAACATAGTTCCTATAATATGTTTGCCATACATGAATTTATTTCATAATACCTGCAAATAAATTATTTCATTTCTTTTTCTATTACATACTTCCTTTATTAACATTTCACATATTATCCCCTTTTCTAGTTTCCCTTTCAAAAATCCCCTGCTCTCCCCTCTCCCCCTGCTCCCCAACACACCCACTCCCAATTCCTAGCCCAGGCATTTCCCAATACTGGGGCATAGGACCTTTATAGGAACAAGTGGCTCTCCTCCCATTGATGACCAACTACTCCATCCTCTGCTACATATGCAGCTGTGTACATATGCCCCATTATTTCTTTTCTTTGATTGGTGGTTTAGTCCCAAGAATTGTGGGGGTACTTGTTAGTTTATGGTTTTTTTTTTCCTCCTAAGTTCCTGCAAACTCCTTAAGCTCCTTGAGTACTTTCTCTAGCTCCATATTTGGGGACCCTGTGCTCAGTCCAATGGATGTCAGTGAACATCGACTTCTTTATTTGTCAGGCACTGGCAGTTCCTCTCAGGAGACAACTATATCAGTCTCCTGTCCCCAAGCTCTTGGTGCATCTTCAATAATATCTGGGTTTGGTGGCTGTTTATGGGATGGATCCCCAAGTGAGGCAGTGTATGGATTCGTTCAGTCTAAGCTCCAAACTTTGTCTCTGTAACTCCTCCCATGGGTATTTTGTTCCCCATTCTAAGAAGGAACAACATAATCACACTTTGGTCTTTCTTCTTGAGTTTCATGGGTTTTGCAAATTTTACCTTGGTCATTCTGGGATTCAGGGATAATATCCATTTATCAATGATTGCATATTATGTGTGTTCTTTTGTGATTGGGTTATCTCACTTAGGAAGATATCATCCAGATCCATCCATTTGTCTAAGAATTTCATTAAATCATTGCTTTTAATAGCTGTGTAGTAATTCATTATAGAAAAAGTACCATATTTTCTATATTGATTCTTCTAAAGAGAGTCACCTGATTTCTTTTCAGATTCTTGTTATTATACATAAGGCTGCTTGCTATAAACATAGTGAAGCATGTGTCCTTATTACAAGTTGGAACATAATCTGGGTATATTCCCAGGAGGACTATTGCTGGATCTTCTAGTAGAATTATGTCCAATTTTCTGAGGAACCACCAGACTGATTTCCAAACTGTTTGTAACAGCTTGCAAATCCACCAGCAATGGAGTGTTCATATTTCAACACATTCTCGCCAGCATCTGCTGTTATCTGAATTTTACATCTTAGCCATTCTGACAATTGTGAGGTGGAATCTCTGGGTTATTTTGACTTACATTTCCCTGATGATTAAGGATGTTGAATATTTTTTAGGTGCTTCTAAATCATTCGGTATTCCTTAGTTGGGAATTATTTGTTTAGCTCTGTCCCAATTTTTAAAAGTAGAGAAAATTGATTTTCTGGGGTCCAGATTTTTGATCTCTTTATATGTATTAGATATTAGACCCCTATCTTATTTAGGATTGGTAAAGATTTTTTTTTTCCCAATCTGTTGGATGCAGTTTTGTCCTATTGATAGTGTCCTTGACCTTACAGAAACTTAGCAATTTTATGAGGTTCCATTTTTCCATGTTTAATATTGCAGCACAAGCCATTGCTGCTCTTTTTTTTTCTTTTCATCAAGAATTTTCCCCCTTTTCCCATGTTCAATGTTCTTCCCCACTTTCTTCCCTATAAGTTTCAGTGTCTCTGGTTTTATGTACAGTTCCTTGATCCACTTAGACTTGAGCATTGTACAAGGGATGAGAATAGATCAATATGCCTTCTTCTACATGGTGACTGCCAATTGAGCCAGCACCACTGTTTAAAATGCTGTCTTCGTTCCACTGGATTGTTTTAGCTCCTTTATCAAAGATCAAGTGTCCATATGTGTGTGGGTTTATTTCTCTGTCTTCAGTTCTATTTCATTTATCTACTTGTCTATCACTCTACCTGTACCATGCCATTTTTATCACAATTGCTCTGTAGTACAGCTTGAGTTCACGCATGGTTATTCCACAAAAGGTTCTTTTATTGTTGGGGATAGTTTTTCCTATCTTAGGGTTGTTTTTTGTCTTGTTTTGTTTTTGTTTTTGTTTGTTTGGGGTTTTTTTTGTTTAATTTCAGGTGAATTTGCAAATTGCCCTTTCTAACTCATTAAAGAATTAAGTTGGTATTTTGATGGGGATTGCATTGAATCTATAGATTCCTTTTGGTAGGACAGCCATTTTTACTCTATTAATCCTTCCAATCCATGTGCATGGGCTATCTTTCCATCTTCTGAGATCTTTTTTGATTTCTTTCTTCAGAGATTTGAAGTTTTTACCATACGTATTTTTCTCTTTTTTTTTTTATTATTAAATATGTGGCAATTTATTCTAAAAAGTAAATTTACAACAGGCTATTTACAACAGCCATTTCAAATTCACTAATTACAATTCTTTTAGCATCTTCTAACTAGACATTAGGCATTAGGCACCAGACATTATGCTAAGGTAAAATGACATTTTTTTTTGATTATTTAGTATTTTTATTACATATTTTCCTCAATTACATTTCCAATGCTATCCCAAAAGTCCCCCATAGCGCCCCCCACTTCCCTACCCACCCATTCCCATTCTTTTGGCCCTGGCATTCCCCTATATTGGGGCATATAAAGTTTGCAAGTCCAATGGGCCTCTCTTTCCATTGATGGCCGACTAGGCCATCTTTCGATACATATGCAGCTAGAGACAAGAGCTCCGGGGTTCTGGTTAGTACATCATGTTGTTCCAACAATAGGGTTGCAGATCCCTTTAGCTCCTTGGGTACTTTCTCTAGCTTCTCCATTGGGAGCCCTGTGATACATCCAATAGCTGACTGTGAACATCCACTTCTGTGTTTGCTAGGCCCCGGCATCGTCTCACAAGAGACAGCTATATTTGGGTCCTTTCAGCAAAATCTTGCTAGTGTATGCAATGGTGTCAGCGTTTAGAAGCTGCTTATGGGATGGATCCCTGGATACGGAAGTCTCTAAATGGTCCATCCTTTCATCACAGCTCCAAGCTTTGTCTCTGTAACTCCTTCCATGGGTGTTTTGTTCCCAATTCTAAGAAGGGGCACAGTGTCCACAATTTGGTCTTCATTCTTCTTGAGTTTCATGCGTTTAGCAAATTGTATCGTATTTTTCTCTTCATAAGTTATATTAACACCAAGGTATTTTATATTATTTGTGACTATTTTGAAGGGTGTTTTTTTGTTTGTTTGTTTGTTTGTTTGTTTTTTGTTTAGTTTGTTTTTCATCCTGCTTTTCCTTTGTGTAGAAAAAGGCCATTGACTTGTTTGAGTTAATTTTATATTCAACTACAGCACTGAAGTTGTGTATCAGGTTTAGGATTTCTCTGGCAAATTTTTGGGTCACTGATACATGCTATCATATCATCTGGAAATAGTAATATTTTGACTTCTTCCTTTCCAATTTTTATTCATTTGTTCTCCTTTTGTTGTCTAATTACTCTGGATAGGTCTTCAACTACTATATTGAATAGGTAGGGAGAAAGTGGGCAGACTTGTCTAGTTCCTAATATAGTGGGATTGTTTCAAGTTTCTCACCATTTAGTTTAATGCTGGCTACTGGTTTGTTGTCCATTTTTTTTTTTTTTTATGTTTAGATATGGGCCTTGCATTCCTGATCTTGCTTGGATTTTCATTATAAATGGGTGTGCATTTTGTCAAATACTTTCTCAGCATCTAATGAGTTGAGCATGTTGTTTTTGTCTTTGAGTTTATTTCTATAGTGGATTAATTTGATGGATTTCCATATATTAAACCATCCCAGGGATGAAGCCTACTTGAACATGATGGATGATCGTTTTGATGTATTCTTTGATTCGGTTTGCAAGGATTTTATTGAGTATTTTTGCTTTGATATTCATACGGGAAAATGGTGTGAAGTTTCCTTTCTTCATTGGGTCTTTGTATCATTTGAATATAATTGTAATCTGGCTTCAAAGAATAAACTCAATAGTATTCCTTCTCTTTTGATTTTGCATAATAGTTTGAAGAATATTGGTATTAGGTCTCCATGTGTAAGACCCCTGAAACTGGACCTCCACTTAAGCCCATTCAAGTCCCGGAATGAGCTGGCTAGCACCCCAATGACTCAAGAGAAAACTATACCTGATGCAAACAGAAAGAGGTTTTATTATCAGCTAGCTGAGAACAAACTCCTTCCACCGTGCAGGGCAGGGGAGTTTGACCCTGAGCTGTGACAGAAGGGGGCTTTTAACAGCTGGCTGAGGAATTGGGATGAAAGTTCAGAGGAGTTGGGAACAGATGGGAGGAGTTGGGAGAAGAGTTGGGAGGAGTTGGAAAGAGTTGGGAGGAATGTTGTTCTCTGCCTGGATGTCTTTCCTAAAGTGACAATTATCACATCTCTGGCTGTAAGGCTCAGAAACAAAAAGGCTTTTTGCAGGCTATAAATAACAAGGAGCTTCTTTCTGACTGCATTTGTAGAGATTAGAGACAACAAGCTTGGGGAATATACAGGGGCTTTACCTTCCAGGGAGAACGGCTCTAAGTTGGAATCTCACATTCCCCACTACTTCTTCTACATAGTTCTAGTCTTAAAACTAGGAAAAATAACCGCTAGCCCAGCTGCCAAACAAAGCCAACATGAGGTCACAGCTCTAGGATTTGTAACCTTGAGAGCCTCAAAATGCACTTGAAAGAGACAAAAGTTTCTCTTGCCGTGGTACGAGGGAGGGAGGAGGTTCCTGTGCACTGCCTGGTCAATGTGAGCAGCACAGGGCCAGTGAGCCATGGTGGGCTGGGTGCAGGAGCCCAGCACATGCTGGAGTAGCGGTGGTGGGGCTTGCCAAAAGCAGCAGGTAGGTGTTTTTTTGTTTGTTTGTTTGTTTTTGTTTTTGTTTGGTTTGTTTGTTTGTTTTTTGTTTTTTTGTTTTGTTTTCTTTTATTTTTCAGCAATTCCAAGGCATTTTTCTGACCAGTTCTAGGGTCTTTAAGCGAGCTAGCAGGGGTTCAGAAAAAGGAACATCAGGGTCAAACATTCCCCCTTCTTCTGTTAAGGAAGGTGGTCCCCAATTGAGGAGTTGGAAAGGTGTAAGTTTAAATTTTCCTGTGGTGTTCCATACTCACAATAAGGTGAAGTGAAGGAGAGTTTCATAATCTTTTCTGCATGTCTCTAAAGCCGATTTAGTCAAGATTTCTTTTAATTCTCTATTCATCTGCTCTACCTGTTCTGATGTCTGGGGTATATAGGGACAATGTAACTTCCAATCAATCCCCAATTTTCTGGCTAACCCTTGGCTTACCTGGGCAAAGAAGGAGGGGCACTTGATTGATGAAAGTACCTTAAGGATGCCAAATGATGGGGACATTTCTTCTAATAACTTCTTTGCCACAACATTGTCGGTCTCCTTCTTAGTGGGGAAGGCTTCGACCAAGCCTAAAAAGGTGTCTATAAAAAGTAATAGATATTTATTACTGTACTTGGCGAAATTAACTTCAGTGAAATCTACTTTTCAGAATGTACCAGGCCGTCACCTCTTAAACCCTCTGGGGAGTATTATTCTGGTGGCTGACATTGGTGAGGGCACAGGCTTGGCATTCATTAACAAACTCCTGGGCAACATCTGGCAATCTAGTAACATAGTAGTTTGAGCTCTTAACAATTTCTTTAGCTTCTTAGTTTCCAAGTGGGGGAGCCTGTGTAGATTGGCTACATATTGTAACCCTTCTCTGGTGGGCAGGATCCAGTGACCATCTTGGGTCTTAGCCACTCCTTGGGTAGTATATACACATATCTCAGGTATTTTTTTTTTCTGTTCTTGATCTCCTAGACTGTAGTCCAAGCCTGTGTCTTTGAGTTTATAATGGTTTTTAAGTTCTTTATTTTTTTTTTCCCCCTAGGGCCGCATGTTTGGCATCAAGGTCAGCCATCTGATTTCCCTTCACTATGGCATCATGACCTTTTTGGAGATGGGTGCAATGTATGATGGCCAGTTAGTTTTTTTTCGAAAGTGTTTGGCTTCTAATAGGTTCAAGATTTCTTTTTTATTTTTAATATCTTTCCCATCAGATGTGAATAACTCCTGTTTTCTATAGATCGCCCCATGTATGTGAGCAGTGGTGAAAGCATACTTGCTGTCTCTGTAGATATTGATGTTTTTCTCTTTGGCCAGCTGCAAGGCTTGGGTGAGTGTGATTAGCCTCTCTGGGCTGTCATGCCTTCAGGCAAGCTGCTGTCCCCGATGTTTTTTTTTCCATTGACCACTGCTGCCCCTGCTTTTCTTTTACCTTCAACCAAAAACGCATACCATCTGTGTACCAGTTAGGGCAGCCTGGCCATGGCTGGTCAGTGAGGTCTTTCTTAATTTCAGTTTTTTTCTGCCAGGATGTCTATACCTTGTTGTACTTGTAGGAAGTCTTCGGCTTCCGGCAGCAAGGTGGCAGTTTTCAGGATAGGAGGGGGTGCAAACTATACTCTTTCAGTCAGTAAAAGGCTCTGTTAATGGGTCCTGTGAGCAATAGTCATCCAGCAATCAGGCAGCTGTCTAATGATGCTTTCTAAGGCATGGGGATATAGGGGCTGCTACTATAGTTCATTGACCTAGAGTCATTTTTTCAGCCTCTTTGTGAAATACTGACACAGCAGCAACAATAACTTTTAAGCAAGATGGTCATCCACTGGCCACTGGGTCTAATTTTTTTTTCTTTTTTTAACTATTGGGCCACAGGTCGTTTCTATTTCCCCAGATTTTGGGTCAGGACCCATCTCACTATTTCTGCTGTTTGGTCTACATAGAGAATGAAAGGCTAGTTCAGGTCTTGCAGGACTAGAGCTGATGCACTAAGCAAGATTTTTTAATCTCTTTAAAGGCTTCCGGTGTTTGGGGGTCCATGAGAAAGTCACAGTCTCTTTAGTAAGGGGGTATGGTAGAGAGTGCCAGGATGGCAAAGCCTGGCTTTTTAACTGGTAGCAACAGAGTATTCCAGGAAGACTGACAAGGGACCAAAACACCAAGTTCTAAGAGACTATGAATATGAGGTCTGATGCCCTCTTGGGCCTCTTTGCTCATGGGGTATTGTTGTATCAGTTTCCAGTGTCTCAAGAATGGAGTGCACCCTCTTTGCCTCTCTTATATCCCAAGTCTCTGCCCAGCATTTAGGATATCTCCCTTACCAGGTCCCTTCTAATACTTTTCTTGACAGGGATTGAGGCTCATGTAATCTATATTCTTCTTCTAATTTTAAAGTTCAAATTATAGAGATAGAGGCTAGCCAAGGGATTGAAGTTCCTTCAAAAGAAAAGCTTATTTGGACTTTTAAATTTGCTACTATGTCTCTTCTCAACAATGTGGTGGGGCATTCAGTAATGATGAGGAAGGAATCAGTTACTTGGCTTACTCCTAGATTAATTTTCTTATCAGTGGTCCAAGATTATGGTTTCTGTCTTTTTGTGTGTGTGTGTGTGTGTGTGTTTTCGAGACAGGGTTTCTCTGTGTTGCCTTGGCTGTCCTGGAACTCACTCTGTAGACTAGGCTGGCCTCGAACTCAGAAATTTGCCTGCCTCTGCCTCCCGAGTGCTGGGATTAAAGGTGTGTGCTACCAGGCAAGGTGAGAATGGTTTCTGAACAGTAGCCCCAATTACTTCGTTTTTCTGGTTACTCAATTTCTCCAGTGACTTTGTCAGGACTGAAAAAACTGCTCTGATACCAAGAAGGGAAGCTGTAGGGGTCTCTTCCACAGTTAGGGTTACACTAGCCTCAGGGAATGGGTCTGTGCCCCATATCCCCTAGTCATCATCCCCTGGAGTAAGGACTTAGTTGTTCTGATATCTGTCTCTTTAATGGCACAGTCTCTTGCCCAGTGTCCCTTTTCTTTACAGTACCCACATTGGTCCTTATGTAGAGGTGGTCGTAAAGGTCCTATGGAGATCTGAGGTCTTTTTGGCCCTGTGTTGCCCAGGTACCCTGTCTGCCTTCTCCCTCCAACTTTTTTATAAACTTCCTTATCACTTGCAAATGTATCCAAAATCCTATTTAAAATTCTTGCCTGCCTTCCATCTCATCTACTTTCTCTTGCCTCAGCTGCTCTCTATTCTCTTTCTCCTATTTCTTTTTAGTCTCTCTCTTATGGTACACTCTCTGCCTCCTTAACCAGATTTTGCAAAGATAGTGTTTACAGACTCTCTAGACACTGTAACATTCTCCTAATGGCAGAAGCAGACTGCCCAATGAAAGCCATGGCCAGAGCGGCCTGCTGGCTCTCTGACACAGTGAGTGTAATGCCTGTATGCTTCTAAGAGGCACTCTAGAAACTCTGCTGGTAGCTCCTTTTCCTCTTGTAGGATCCCTCTTACCTTGGCCACATTGCTGGGTTGTCTGTCAGCTCCTCTCATTCCTGGTAATGTATCCCTGCACCAAACTGTCAACTGCTCACTACCTTCAGGCCTGTTAGGGTACCAGTCAGTATGTGTCAGAGGGGGAAGCATGCATCTATTTCATTTGGAAGTTGTGTCAGCCATCTATTTGCCCCAGCACATTCATTCTTACTTCCAGCAGAATCCTTTTCTTCTCCTGTGTGATAAAAATAACCCTTAAAAGCTGTTGACAGTCATCCCAAGTGGTCTGATGAGAGAACATGAGAGATTCCATGAGATTAGTAAGGGTAGAGGGGTTTTCAGAGAAGGTGGCATGATTTGCCTTCCAATTATAGAGATCAGAGAAGGAAAAAGACCAGTAATGAAGAGGCTGTAGTTCCAGGGTCTGCTGGAGTAGGCCATAAGTACCTAAAGCCAGCAAGGTTGTTGAGTCTGGTCTCTCTGGGCTCCATGTTCATTTGTCTTGTGTTCCAGCAGCTGGTCCCTCCCCCGTGTCTCCAGTGGTACCCTGGTGAGGTATCTGGGAGAGACCGGTTAGTGATATGAGGGTGTGGTGTTACAATATTCTGGAGGTTCTTCTATCTCTGGATAGATCTTGGGAGGAGCCAAGGGTTGCAGTTCACCCCCCAACATATTTATCTTAGGGTTTTTTTTTTTTTTTTTTTTTTTTTTTTTTTTTTTTTTTTTTGTGAGTGGTGGAAAGGTAGGACTCGGGAGTCCAGCTTGTTCTTCTGAACCCAAGGCTTCCACCAGGGTGGGGTCAGGGGAGCTTCCTGCGCGGAAATTTCCGAAATGTCAATGTAGGTTGCTTGTTCTAGTTGAGACTGTAGTCTCTTCTGTGCAACAACATCTTTAACTGCAGAAATCACAATCAGTTAAATAGTGCCCTCTGTTGGCCAACTAACACCAAAAGCTGGCCATTTCGTTGAGAAGAAAGTTCTCCAAAATCTCTTTCTGACATCTACAAACAGACTGTGAATCCTAGTAGTAATTTCAGTTCAACTCTCAAGAGTCAGTCCAAGAGGAGTGCTAATAGTCTGTCCCATCATCAGAGTCACATACAGGGAGACAAACACTATATATATATCATATATATATAAACAGAAACAGACAGCTGAGTGAGCACATGCTCACTTGGCACCCAGTAACAGAAACAGACAGCCAAGTGAGCACACTCTCATTTGGCACCTCGATTGGAGATCTCCATGCATCCCTGGAGCTCCCTCAGACCTTCTGGGATGTCTCCCAGTGCAGCAAGCGGTTACGACTAACATGTCTGTCAGTATCCCTGCCCTCCATCCAGAACAGGGAGGTCGTTGCTCTCAGGAGTGCAGTAAACTGCAAACCATAATGCTGAATTCAAACACAGCCGATAGACAAAGACATAGCAAAGACAGGATCCTACCTCCAAGTGGGGTCTCTGAGAACTGGGGTAGGCCTCCTGGTGTATGAGAACGCACATGTAAGACTCCCGAAGTTGGGCTTCTACTCATGTGCCAGAATGAGCTGGACAGCAAACTGGAGAGATAATCACACCTGATGCAAACTTCAAGACGTTTTATTATCAGCTAGCTGAGGATGAAGTCCTTCTACCTTACAGGGTGGGGATTTCAACCCCGAGTGGTGACAGTGGGGGGCTTTTAACAGCTAGTTGAGGAATTGGGAAGAGTTGGGAGGATAGCTAGGAGGAGGTAGGTAGAGTTGGGAGGAGTTGGGAGGAGTTGGGAGGAACTGGGTGCAGTTGGGAGGAGATGGGAAGAGTTGGGAGGAGTGTTCTTCTCTGCCCAGATGTCTTTGGTAAAATTACAATTATCACATCTCTGGCTGTAAGGCTCAGAAACAAAAAAGTCTTTTTGCAGGCTATAGTGAACAAAGAGCTTCTTTCTAGCTGTATGTTTAGAGATTAGGGAAAACAAGCTTGGGGAAAGTCCAGGGGCTTTACCTTCCAGGGAGAAACGCTCTAAGTCGGGGTCTCACACATGAAGATCTGATAGAAATCTGATGGGTTCATCAGATCCTGGGCTTTTTTTGGTTGGGAGACTATTAATGACTGCTTCTATTTCTTTAGGGGTTATGGGAGTAATTACAGGATTTATCTGATCCTGATTTCAATTTCGTACCTATTATCTGTCTAGACAAGTGTGCATTTTTTTCCTTATTTCCTTATTTTCATTTTTTTTTAATACATGCTTGTTTAATAAGATCTGATCTGGATTTCCTAAGTTTCTGTTGTTATGGCTCCCTTTTCAATTCTGGTTTTGTGAATTTGGTTACTGCCCTTTGCCCTGTAGTTAGTCTGGCTAATATTTTATCTATCTTCTTGATTTTCTCAAATAATCAGCTCCTAATTTGTTTGATTTTGTGTGTGTGTGTGTTTGTTTGTGGGTGTGTGTGTGTGTAGAATTCCTTTGTTTCCATTTGGTTGATTTCAACCCTGAGATTGATTATTTCCTGCCTTCTACTCCTCTTGAGTGAATTTACTTCCTTTTGTTCTAGAATGTTTAGGTGTGCTGTCAACCTACTCCTGTATCCTCTGTCCAATTTTTATTTGGAGGCATTCATAGCTATGAGTTTCCTTCTTAGAACTGCTTTCATTGTGTCCCATAACTTTTGGTATGTTGCAGATTCATTTTCATTAAACTCTAAAAAGTCTTAAATTTATTTATATTTCCTCCTTGCCCAAGTTATCACTCACTATATTGTTGTTCACCTACTATGTTTATGTGGGTTTTCAATTATTTATAACATTATTGAAAATCAACCTTAGTCCTTGGTGATCAGGTAGGATGCATGGGATTATTACAACATTTTTATATCTGTTAAGGCATGTTTTGGGACTGATTATATGGAGAAGGCATCATGAGGTGCTGAGAAGAATGGGCATCATTTTGTTTTAGGGTAAAATGTTCTATAGATATCAACTAATCTATTTGTTTCATAACTTCTGTTAGGTTCACCAAGTCCCTTTTTAAGTTTTGATTCCAGTATCTGTCTATTAATGAGGGAGGGGAGTTCCGCTATTATTGTCTTGGGTATAATGTGTGATTTGAGCTCTACTAAAGTTTCTTATAGGAATGTGAATGCCATTGCATTTGGTGTATAAATGTTCAGAATTGGGAGTTCATCTTCGTAAATTTTAACTTTGATGAATATGAAGTGTCCCTCTTTGTCTTTTTTGATAACTTTGGGTTGAAAGTCAAATTCATTTGATATTAGAATTGCTACTCAAACTTGTTTCTTTGGACCATTAGCTTGGAAAATTGTTTTCCAGCCTTTTACTCTGAAGTAATATCTGTCTTTGTCCCTGAGGTTTGTTTCTGGTATGATGGGTGTTGCTTACACATCCAGTCTGTTAGTCTATGTCTTTTTATTGGTGAATTGAATCCCCTCATATTAAGAGATACTAAGGAAAAGTCTTTGTTGCTTCCTGATATTTTGGTGGAATTTTTTCATGTAGCTATCTTCTTTTATGTTTGCTTCAAGAAAAATGTCTTGCTTTTTTGAGAGTGTAATTACCCTCCTTATATTGGAGTTTTCCCTTTATTATCCCTTGGAGGGCTGGATTTGTTCAAAAATATTGTGTAAATATTGTTTTTTCATGGAATACCTTCTTTTTTTTGATTTTTAAAGTATGGTGCATATTTTATTTTAAAGAAATCCTTTATGTTCATATCTAAACATACGTTAAAGGAAAATATAAAGAAATTTTACTGGTAACTTTCTTTTTTTTTAATTTTTAATATTTTTACTACATATTTTCCTCAGTTACATTTCCAATGCTATCCCAAAAGTCCCTCATAGCATCCCCCCACTTCCCTACCCACCCATTCCCATTCTTTTGGCCCTGGCATTCCCCTATATTGGGGCATATAAAGTTTGCAAGTCCAATGGGCCTCTCTTTTCAATGATGGCCGACTAGGCCATCTTTGGATACATATGCAGCTAGAGACAAGAGCTCCGGGGTTCTGGTTAGTACATCATGTTGTTCGGACAATAGGGTTGCAGATCCCTTTAGCTCCTTGGGTACTTTCTCTAGCTTCTCCATTTGGGAGCCCTGTGATACATCCAATAGCTGACTGTGAACATCCACTCCTGTGTTTGCTAGGTCCCGGCATCGTCTCACAAGAGACAGCTATATTTGGGTCCTTTCAGCAAAATCTTGCTAGTGTATGCAATGGTATCAGCGTTTAGAAGCTGCTTATGGGAAGGATCCCTGGATACGGCAGTCTCTAAATGGTCCAAAATTTCATCACAGCTACGAACTTTGTCTTTGTAACTCCTTCCCTGGGTGTTCTGTTCCCAATTCTAAGAAGGGGCACAGTGTCCACACTCTGGTCTTCATTCTTCTTGAGTTTCATGCATTTAGTAAATTGTATCTTATATCTTGGGTATCCTAAGTTTTGGGCTAATATCCACTTATCAGTGAATACATATTGTGTGAGTTCTTTTGTGATTGTGTTACTTCACTCAAAATGATGCCCTCCAGGTCCATCCATTTGGCTAGGAATTTCATAAATTCATTCTTTTTAATAGCTGAGTAGTACTCCATTGTGTAAATGTACCATAATTTCTGTATCCATTCCTCTGTTGAGGGACATCTGGGTTCTTTCCAGCTTCTGGCTATTATAAATAGGGCTGCTATGAACATAGTGGAGCATGTGTCCTTTTTACCGGTTGGGACATCTTCTGGATATATGCCAAGGAGAGGTATTGCTGGATCCTCTGGTAGTACTATGTCCAATTTTCTGAGGAACCATCAGACTGATTTCCAGAGTGGTTGTACAAGCTTGCAATCCAACAATGGAGGAGTGTTCCTCTTTCTCCACATCCTCGCCAGCATCTACTGTCACCTGAATTTTTGATCTTAGCCATTCTGACTGGTGTGAGGTGGAATCTCAGGGTTGTTTTGAATTGCATTTCCCTGATGATTAAGGATGATGAACATTTTTTCAGGTGCTTCTCTGCCATTCGGTATTCCTCAGGTGAGAATTCTTTGTTCAGTTCTGAGCCCCATTTTTTAATGGGGTTATTTGACTTTCTAGAGTCCACCTTCTTGAGTTCTTTATATATATTGGATATTAGTCCCTTATCTGATTTAGGATTGGTGAAGATCCTTTCCCAATCTGTTGGTGGTTTTTTTGTCTTATTGATGGTGTCTTTAGCCTTGCAGAAGCTTTGCAGTTTCATGAGGTCCCACTTTTCAATTCTCGATCTTACAGCACAAGCCATTACTGTTCTATTCAAGAATTTTTCACCTGTGCCCATATCTTCAAGGCTTTTCCCCACTTTCTCCTCTATAATTTCAGTGTCTCTGGTTTTATGTGAGGTTCCTTGATCTACTTAGACTTGACCTTAGTACAAGGAGATAGGAATGGATGGATTCGCATTCTTCTACATGTTAACAACCAGTTGTGCCAGCACCATTTGTTGAAAATGCTGTCTATCTTCCACTGGATGTTTTTAGCTCCCTTGTCGAAGATCAAGTGACCGTAGGTGTGTGGGTTCATTTCTGGGTCTTCAATTCTATTCCATTGGTCTATTTGTCTGTCACTATACCAGTACCATGCAGTTTTTATCACAATTGCTCTTTAGTAAAGCTTTATGTCCGTCATGGTGATTGTACCTGAGGTTCTTTTATCCTTGAGAAGAGTTTTTGCTATTCTAGGTTTTTTGTTATTCCAGATGAATTTGTAGATTGCACTTTCTAATTCGTTGAAGAATTGATTTGGAATTTTGATGGGGATTGCATTGAATCTGTAGATTGCTTTTGGCAAGATAGCCATTTTTACAATGTTGATTCTGCCAATCCAAGAGCATGGGAGATCTTTCCATCTTCTGAGATCTTCTATAATTTCTTTCTTCAGAGACTTGAAGTTTTTATTATACAGATCTTTCACTTCCTTAGTTAGAGTCATGCCAAGATATTTTATATTATTTGTGACTATTGAGAAGGGTGTTGTTTCCCTAATTTCTTTCTCAGCCTGTTTATTCTTTGTGTAGAGAAAGGCCATTGATTTGTTTGAGTTAATTTTATATCCAGCTACTTCACCGAAGCTGTTTATCAGGCTTAGAAGTTTTCTGGTGGAATTATTAGGATCACTTATATATACTTTCATATCATCTGAAAAAAGTGATATTTTGACTTCATCTTTTCCAATTTGGATCCCTTTGATCTCCTTTTGTTGTCGAATTGCTCTGGCTAGGACTTCAAGTACAATGATGAATAGGTATGGAGAAAGTGGACAGCCTTGTCTAGTCACTGATTTTAGAGGGATTGCTTCAAGCTTCTCAACATTTACTTTGATGTTGGCTACTGGTTTGCTGTAGATTGCTTTTATCATGTTTAGGTATGGGCCTTGAATTCCTGATCTTTCCAAGACTTTTATCATGAATGGGTGTTGGATCTTGTCAAATGCTTTTTCCGCATCAAAGGAGATGACCATGTGGTTTTTGTCTTTGAGTTTGTTTATATACTGGATTACATTGATGGATTTCCGTATATTGAACCATCCCTGCATCCCTTGGATGAAACCTACTTGGTCAGGATGGATGATTGTTTTGATGTGTTCTTGGATTCAGTTAGCAAGAACTTTATTGAGGATTTTTGCATCAATATTCATAAGGGATATTGGTCTGAAATTTTCTATCTTTGTTGGGTGGTTTAGGTATCAGAGTAATTGTGGCTTCATAGAATGAATTGCGTAGAGTACCTTCTGTTTCTATTTTGTGGAATAGTTTGTGAAGAACTGGGATTAGAACTTCTTTGAAGGTCTGATAGAACTCTGCACTAAACCCATCTGGTCCTGGGCTTTTTTTAGTTGGAAGACTATTAATGACTGCTTCTATTTCTCTGGGGGATATAGGGCTGTTTAGATCATTAACCTGATCTTGATTCAACTTTGGTACCTGGTATCTGTCTAGGAACTTCTCCATTTCATCCAGGTTCTCCAGTTTTGTTGATTATAGCCTTTGGTAGAAGGATCTGATGGTTTTTTGGATGTCTTCAGGATCTGTTGTTATGTCTCCTTTTTCATTTCTGATTTTGTTAATTAGGATGCTTTCCCTGTGCCCTCTAGTGAGTCTGGCTAAGGGTTTATCTATCTTGTTGTTTTTCTCAAAGAACCAGCTCCTTGATTGGTTGATTTTTTGAATAATTCTTCTTCTTTCCACTTGGTTGATTTCACCTCTGAGTTTGATTATTTCCTGCCGTCTACTCCTCTTGGGTGAATTTGCTTCCTTTTGTTCTAGTGCTTTTAGGTATGTTGTCAAGCTGCTAATGTGTGCTCTCTCTAGTTTCCTTTTGGTGGCACTCAGAGCTATGAGTTTTCTTCTTAGAAATGCTTTCATTGCGTCCCATAAGTTTGGGTATGTTGTGGCTTCATTTTCATTGAACTCTTAAAAAGTCCTTAATTTCTTTCTTTATTCCTTCCTTGACCAAGTTATCATTGAGAAGAGTGTTTTTCAGTTTCCACATGAAGGTTGGCTTTCTATTATTTATTTTGTTATTGAAGATCAGCCTTAGTCCATGGTGATCTGATAGGATGCATGGGACAATTTCAATATTTTTGTATCTGTTGAGGCCTGTTTTGTGACCAATTATGTGGTCAATTTTGGAGAAGGTACCATGAGGTGCTGAAAAGAAGGTATATCCTTTTGTTTTAGGATAGAATGTTCTGTAGATATCTGCCAGATCCATTTGATTCATAATTTCTGTTAGTTTCACTGTGTCCCTGTTTAGTTTCTGTTTCCATGATCTGTCCATTGGTGAAAGTGGTGTGTTGAAGTCTCCCACTATTATTGTATGAGGTGCAATGTGTGCTTTGAGATTTACTAAAGTTTCTTTAATGAATGTGGCTGCCTTTGTATTTGGAGCATAGATATTCAGGATTGATAGTTCCTCTTGGAGGATTTTACCATTGATGAGTATGAAGTGTCCCTCCCTGTCTTTTTTAATGACTTTGGGTTGGAAGTCAACCTTATCAGATATTAGAATGGCTACTCCAGCTTGTTTATTCATACTATTTGCTTGGAAAATTGTTTTCCAGCCTTTCATTCTGAGGTAGTGTTTAACTTTTTCTCTGAGATGAGTTTCCTGTAAGCATCAAAATGTTGGGTCTTGTTTGTGTAACCAGTTTGTTAGTCTATGTCTTTTTATCGGGGATTTGAGTCCATTGATATTAAGAGATATTAAGGAAAAGTAATTGTTGTTTCCTGTTATTTTTGTTGTTAAAGTTGGCATTCTGTTCTTGTGGTTGTCTTCTTTTAGGTTTGTTGAGGGATGACCTTCTTGTTGTTTCTAGGGCGTGGTTCCTGTCCTTGTATTGGTTTTTTTTTTCTGTTATTATCCTTTGAACGGCTGCATTCGTGGAGAGATAATGTGTGAATTTGGTTTTGTCGTGGAATACTTTGCTTTCTCCATCTATGTTAATTGAGAGTTTGGCTGGGTATAGTAGCCTGGGCTGGAGTTTTTGTTCTTTTAGTGTCTGTATAACATCTGTCCAGGATCTTCTGGCTTTCATAGTCTCTGGTGAGAAATCTGGTGTAATTCTGATAGGCTTGCCTTTATATGTTACTTGGCCTTTTTCTCTTACTGCTTTTAGTATTCTGTCTTTATCTAGAGCATTTGTTGTTCTGATTATTATGTGTCGGGAGGTATTTCTTTTCTGGTCCAGTCTATTTGGAGTTCTGTAGGCTTCTTGTATGTTCATGGGCATCTCTTTCTTTAGATTTGGGAAGTTTTCTTCTATAATTTTGTTGAAGATGTTTGCTGGTCCTTTGAGTTGAAAAACTTCATTCTCATCCACTCCTATTATCCGTAGGTTTGGTCTTCTCATTGTGTCCTGTATTTCCTGGATGTTTTGAGTTAGGATCTTTTTGCATTTTACATTTTCCTTGATTGTTGTGCCAATGTTCTCTATGGAATCTTCTGCACCTGAGATTCTCACTTCCATCTCTTGTATTCTGTTGCTGATGCTCATATCTATGGTTCCAGATTTCTTTCCTAGGGTTTCTATCTCCAGTGTTGCCTCATTTTGGGTTTTCTTTATTGTGTCTACTTACCTTTTTAGGTCTAGTATGGTTTTGTTCAATTCCATCATCTTTTTGGATGTGTTTTCCTGTTTTTCTGTAAGGACTTCTACCCGTTTGATTATGTTATCCTGTTTTTCTTTAAGGATTTGTAACTCTTTAGCAGTGTTCTCCTGCAATTCTTTAAGGGATTTTTGTGCTTCCTCTTTACTGTCTTCTACCTGTTTACCAGTGTTCCTTTGCATTTCTTTAAGTGTGTTATTATAGTCCTTCTTTAAGTCCTCTACCATCATCATGAGATATGCTTTTAGATCCGTGTCTAGCTTTTCCAGTGTTTTGGGGTGCCCTGGACTGGGCGAAGTGGGAGTGCTGGGTTCTGATGATGGTGAGTGGTCTTGGTTTCTGTTAGTAAGATTATTAAGTTTACCTTTCGCCATCTGGTAATCTCTGGGGTTAGTTGTTGTCGTTGTCACTGTTTAAAGATTGGAGCAGAAGCTGTGTTCCACTCACCAGCAGTCTCAAATTCCTGTGGTGGGGGTCGTGGGTAGCTGGCGGGTGTCAGCCGACCCTGCGCTCTAGCTACCCTGGTGCTGTTCTGGCCGGAAGAGGCCTGTGGTCCTACTCAGGCCGGTTTTCTGCTTCCTAACTAATGCAGTCTCAGGTCCTGCGCACAATTGGATTGGAGCAGAAGCTGTGTTCCACTCACCAGAAGTCTTAAGATCCTGTGGCGGGTGTTGTGGGTAGCTGGCGAGTGTCAGCCGACCCTGCGCCCTAGCTACACCAGCGCTTTTCTGACCGGAGAGGCTTGTGGCCCTACTCATGGAATACCTTCTTTTCTCAAACTATGGTAAGATATTTTTGCTGTATATTATAGCCTTGGCTGGCATTTCTGTATGATATATGCCCAGGATCTTATGGCTTTCATAGTCTCAGAGATTAAGTTAGGTATAGTTCTGATAAGTCTTCCTTTATAAGTTACTTGAAATTTCCCATATTGCTTTTAATATTCTTTCTTTCTTTCTGTTCTTTTTTTCTTTTCCTTTTTTTTTTTTTTTTTGCATTTGATGTTTGGATTATTATATGATGGCTGGAATTTCTCTTCTGGTCTAAACTATTTGGAGTTTTGTAGGCTTCTTGTATATTCACGGGAAACTCTTTTTTTAAGTTAGGGAAATTTTCTTCTATAATTTTGTTGAATATACTCACTGTCCCTATAGTTTGGAAAAATTACTTTTCATCGATACCTATTATCCTTAAGTTTCGTCATCTCTTTGTGTCCTGGATTTCATCGATGTAATTATTTCCTTTCTAAAATCTCTTTCAAAAACTCACATGGGCAGTTTCTTGAGAGAAATTCAAATCTTTAGTACTTTATTAACTATTACTTATATAGCATCCATTCAAATGTTTCTATTTTCTCTTGTCAATACAGTTAGAAAGAGCCCAGCATTTGACAAAGATGAGAATATATCGACTCACGTAAAAAAGGATGGAGATATGGGGTAAAATTTTCAATAGAGTATTTCAATAGAGTTCAATAGAGTACTTCATAAGTAGTGTTTGTGATCCCTTCACTGGAGAAGTAGATTCAGGAAGATGAACAATTCAAAGTCAGACACTGCTATATGTTGTGTTCAAGCCCAGATTGAGGTCCTTGAGACATTGTGATCACAAACACATAGCAACTCATACAGTAGGACCACCTGCATGAGATCTTCCCAGATATACACAAAAAGAAAAGGAAAAACATCAAAAGAATAAGAGGGGGGGCATCTGGGAAAAAGAAGGGTCTCAGCAAGAGTCGTAGAGGTATGAATAATCTACTGTGGGGTGTAAATGTATGAATTGTAAAAAGTAAATCATACAAGTTCACTTTGGTAGTCCACCATGTATTTTATATGTATATGTCATTTGTTCCGAACCAAACATATATTTATTATAAATAATTAAAAGAAGGTTCTGTTTAAAGTTTTCTGTGGGGAAGAAAAATGTCCTACCAGTTCACGATATTTCTTACATTAATTTTTATATTCCTTTCTTAACAGAGGTGAACTAGACAGTATGTTGGATAAATCTGGAGGTATGTGTTTTTGGATGTTTTTGCCTGGATTTTGAAGAGGTCAGAAGAGGGAATCAGATCTCTATAACCCCTATACTATAGGGGATAATTTTAGATTTCACAGTAATTGTAGTTCTCTTTAAAACCCATATGAGATGACTTCTCAACCAACATTCAGAATGAATGATTAGCTGAAGGTGTAGCTCAGTGGTAAAATACCATGTAAAAGTTATGAGTTTCATCTTCAGTGGGCAAAACAAAAAAAGAAAAAAACAAAAACCAAACAAAACCCAACCAACCCACCAAATTAACAAAAAAACTACCAAACAAACAAAACTCTGCAATAAGCCTCTCAAATGAAATGTTAGTTTGTGCAGTTTTCCAAATCAACTTCAGATTGTAAAGTGAGCAAGAAACCCAATTTGTTGTTGTAAGGAAACGAGCAAAACCAGCATTAAGCATTTTAGGAGACTAAACTTAGGCATGATTAGAGAGAGAGAGAAAAAAAAGGAAGAGAGTGGCTACAAGCTGTTTTGGTAAAGTGCTTGCCTTGAAAGTATATGGAGTTAAGGTGGGGACATAGAATCCACTTAAAAAAATGCAGGCGGCAACCCAGTATTGAGTAGGTGGAGACACCTTGCTGGCTAGCAAGGCTAGTGGCATTGGTGAGCTGCAGATTCTGAGAGACCATGTCTCAAGTTTTAAGTTTGGTCAGCTAGTGATGTCACATGCCTTAATTCCAGCAATTGGGAGGCAGAGGTAGGGAGATTTCTGAGTTTGAGGCCAGCTTGGTATACAGGGTGAGTTCCAGGACAACCAAGGCTATACAGAGAAACCCTGTCTTGGATAAAAAAAAAAATAAAATAAAAGTAAGTTGGAATATGATTAGAATGCAGTAGATGTCTATTTGTGGCCTTCTTGTGCACACTCGTACTGAAATATATACACATCATTTTTTTGCCAAAACTCTTAAGATTTACACAATCCAGTAAAATTATGGTGTTTTTTCTCTTTCTTGAAATTTTGCATTTTGTATTTTCTTTGATTGTTGTGCCAATGTTCTCTATGGAATCTTCTGCACCTGAGATTCTCTCTTCCATCTCTTGTATTCTGTTGCTGATGCTCATATCTATGGTTCCAGATTTCTTTCCTAGGGTTTCTATCTTCAGCGTTGCCTCACTTTGGGTTTTTTTTTTAATTGTGTCTACTTCTCTTTTAATGTCTTGAATGATGTTATTTATTCCATCACCTGTTTGGTCGTGTTTTCCTGCAAATTTTTAAGGGATTTTTTTTTTTTTTTTTTTTTTTGGTCTTCAACCTGTTTAGCAGTGTTCTTCTATATATCTTTAAGTGAGTTAATAAAGTCCTACTTGATGTCCTCTACCATCATCATGAGATATGCTTTTAAATCCCGGTCTATCTTTTTGGGTTTGTTGGGGTGCCCAGGATTGGGTGGGGTGGGTGTACTGCGTGCTGATGATGGTGAGTGGTCTTGGTTTCTGTTAAAAAATTCTTATGTTTGCCTTTTCGATCTGGTAATCTCTGGAGTGAGTTGTTATTGCTGTCTCTGGTTAGAGCTTGTTCCTCAGGTTATTATGTTAGCCTCTATCAGAAAACCTGGGTGTCTAGCTCTCTCCTGAGTTTTAGTCGTCAGAGTACTCTCTGCAGGCAAGCTCTCCTCTTGCAGGGAAGGTGCCCAGATATGTGGTGTTCAAATCTGCCTCCTAGCAGATGTTGTGTTCCACTCACCAGAGGGCCTAAGATCCCAAGGAAAGTTCTCTGGGGACCTTGGGGGTGTCCGTAGACTCAGAGCCCATGTTGCCCCAGTGCTAGTGCCAACTGGATGGGATTTGTGACTCTGGTCAGGCCGGGTTTTCTGCTTCCCTTCTTAATGCTGTCTCAGGTCCTTCGAGATTGGATTGGAGCAGAAGTTGTGTTCAATTCACCAGAGGTTCTAAGATTCTGTGGAGAGTCCTGTGGGGACCTTGGTGGTGTCTGCAGATTCCATGCCTAAGTGCCCAGGTGCTGGCCGCGAGTTGCCTCTTGAATCCTGAAATCCTGGTGTGAAAAATCTCCTGAGATCCTGCTGTGTCAGAGCTCCTGGGAGTTAAGCTTTCTCTGTGTGTTGCAAGGTTTGGTGGGGTGCCAGATCCCGAGGTTTTCTCTGGACAGAGATGCAAGCCACAAGGAACCCGTGCCTCTGCCTGGAAGGTTGTTTTTGTTGCCCTGGAACTTGTTGTGGTCCTAGTTACACAGGGTGCTGCAAAAGATGCTGAGTCCTCAGCTGTGATCTTCGTTCAGAACTCCAGTGTTCCTGGGTGTGTTTTCACATCTCTTGAGAGTCAAGCTTCCTTTGTGATCATGTGATCTTGGGCACTTCAGAGTACCTTGGAGTGGGACTCCCTCTGGATGTCTTAAGAGTGGTTTCTGAGCCAGGACCTCAGGTCTGCCCTATGTACAGGTTCAGTCAGGAAGAAATCCAGGCCACTGACCCGGCAGGATTTCCTCTGTCCCTAGATCTTTTGGGACTCAGTTACTCCTGATGTGGGGGCCTTTCCTATGATCCTGCGAGTGGTAGAGCACCTGGAAGTTGAGTTTCCTCTGGCTCTTGTGGGATTAGGTGCAGATTCAGATCCCAAGGTCTACTCATGACACAGACTCTTGCAAATATTTTTGATTTAGCATCGTGGAATAATTTTTTTTGTGATACAGAAAATGAAAATGGTGCTTTGGTATGACATTAATGAAACTTAATTTTTATTTTTTGTATGTTTTTGTCTGTGGTACATATATACACATGTGGAGGGCAGAGGAGGATGTTGGGTGATGCTCTATTACTTTTTATCTTATTTCCTTAAGACAGGACTTTCACCAAACATGCAGGTAGACAAGCATCCAGCAAGACCTAGCAATTCTCACTCTGTCAACCACAGTGCTGTTCTTGTAGAAACAACCATCCATGGTTGGTTTTGTAGATGGGTACTAGATTCTAATTTGTGAAATTCCTCTTTTCACAGTAGGCTCTCAAGTATTGAGGCATCTTCATAACTTCTTTGAAGGGATTTTAAGAGGAAAAAATTGATGTAAACACTTTTAGAGTTCCATGTACTTAAACCTAAGTGATATGTATACAAAATTCTGTACATGAAACATATTTTCATTAACCCAGTTTTAATTTTATATTTAGTCAGTTCCTTTTCTAGGACGCCTCTGTGCTTCTTTCTTTATATGGCACAGTGGAAAACTGAATTCTTTAAAGTAACCCTTATTACTTTTTTTTACATTTTATTTTATAGATATGGTTGTTTTACTTTCACGTGTGTATGTGTACAACATGTGTGTCTGGTACCTGTGGAGTCTTGATGAAACCATTGAATCCCCTGCATCTGAAGTTATATGCTGTGAGCCACCTTGTGGGTGCAGGGAATCCAATCTCAGATCTCTGGAAGGGATCCAGTGTTCTTAACTGCTGAATTATCTTTCCAATACTCTCATTGGTTTTTATGGTGCATGCAGAATTTAGAACAGGGCATCACATCCTCTGGAACTGGAGTTGGAGATATTTGTGCACATCATGTAGGTGCTAGGATTGTGACAGGGTCTCATTTTGTAGCTCAGGCTGTCCTGGAACTCACTATGTCGACCAGGTTAACCTGGAACTCACAAAGATCTGCCTGCTTTTGCCTCCAGAGTACTAGGATTAAAATGGAACCAATATGCCTGGCTGCCATCTTATTTGAAATTGAATATTTTAAATAATGAGTCTAACAATTCCACAGTCAAGTTTGTTCTTTCAGTTGCATCATCTTTTGTAGATTTAGAAAAGAATTAGCCTGTATTAAAAGTGTTTCCCTATGAAGAATTAAAGCCCACCTTTGATCCTTTGTTTCGTCCATTTGTTCTTTGGAAACTGTTCTTGAAGCTTAAAATTATTTTACTTACAGAAATTAAAATTCAGATAAGATTAGATATTTCTTGTCTAAAATACATAGAGTGTCTTTTTTTTTTTTTCTGTGTTGTGGAACATTTCTGTAGACTTTACTGGTTGAATATCCTTCATCTGAACATACAAAATCCTAAAGTATTCTAAAGTATGAAGCATGTTGGTGATATCTTTCATTTAATTTTAAGTTTTCTTGGCATTATTGAATGGATTTTATCTATTATCTATATCTATTTTTATGAATACATGGAATCACCTAAAGTTTCTTCAAAATGACCCTTAATTTTTAATATAGGTGACATTTATAAGAAGCTTCACATAAAGAAAAAAATGGATGGAAATGTATATGAAAGATTCTTTCAATGGCAGCAACCAGAAATTAGAAAGGCTTTGCAAAAAGAAAAATCGAAAGAGGTAGAGTTGTTAGATTTGTAGGACCACATGTGTATCATTTGAAAAATTATATATGGCTGAAGTTTAAAAAAATATATCACGTCTGATCTTTAGTAAAAATATGTGGCTTTGATTTTGTCTAAACAGTTAACCCTATAACTTAATGCCTTCAAGGAAACTAAATCAAATTCTTAGAAATCTGTGAAAATTTTATTTTCTTCTTTAAGTAACTGTTAATGAGATTTTAAATTTAATTTACATTCATTGTGGAAATACAGAAGTCCTGCACATAGTCTTAGAAATGTAATTTATGGATTATTATGCTTAACAATATGGAAAAACAACAACTACAGTTACATATGTGGGCATTTTCTATATTTTAATTGACTTATATTTTACACTAAGTTTTAACTGAGGCAATATATGAAAAATAAATTAGACCTTATATTTGGTAGGAAATAATGAAAAAACACTTTGAAATATAATTATTTCTCATATATATATTATTTATATTTATATTCATTTTTATTTATCATTATATTCATAGTTATATTTATAGTTATATTCGTATTCATATTCATATTTTTACATTTATATTTATTTTTATTTATATATATATTTATATTTATATATAAACACATAAACTAATTTAATTTTGAAAAGCTAAAATATAAAAGAATACTTCTCTCATAATATGTTATGGGAAAAATCTATAATGATTTTCCATTAGATAATTTTATACTGCTATTTTTCTCTTTATAATATGAAATGATCAATTTAATTTGTTTTGAGTGTTCTTTTTCATATTGGTATGAAATGTGACTGCTTTCATTACTGTGCTTTACAGGAAGAACATCAATAAAAAATTATGTGATCAGTATATAACTACATTTCAGAGTCTGATATGGATGTATAGAAATTCAGTGAAGAAAAAGAAAATCAGCGGTTGGTACCATAACTAACTTTATATTTAACCTAGTATAACTAAGTATCAAGTAGGAATGGAGAAACAAGCCTTGATTTGGGCACATGAAACTAAATTAAGTTTCACTATCTATCTATCCTTGGCTCTGTTGTAGTCCTACTGAGATGTAAACCACTGATCACATACTATATCAATGAAAAACACTAGGCGTTTTATGGTAGACCAGATCATAAATTTTCAAGAGGCAGACATTTGCAGAAAGATGAAATAGGATTACCAGTGTCTACAAAATGAAGCACAATACACCAGAGCTGAAAGGAGAGAGAAAGCTTATTTACTGGTGTCATCTGGACTCTGTTGTTAATATTAGAAAACCAACTCAAATTGGCAAATATGTTCTTACAATCTTAAAATTAGTACAAATTTAGTAACAACACTGGATGGAAACAACCTTTCTCAACAGTCCTGGCAGAATATTCCTTTGGAAGAATATCACCAAAACATTTTATATCATCTCTCCATTACTGTACCAATCACTGCAGTCATCACATGGTTTCCAAGTAAGATCTGAGACAACGATGATCTTATTAACTCATTTTATTTTTTACTTGATTGGTTAATAGTTTGGAAAGTATTCAATTGGAAAAGAACAGTAATACAATTCTTGACTCCGAAGGCATTGATGAAGGTACCATTATGAGTCAGTCCAGGAAAGAGATGGGAACTAAAGACAAAATAAATAAATAAATAAATAAATAAATAAATAAATAAATAAATAAATACTCCAATTGAAGGCAATTTTTAAACATTGAACTCGGGATGAAAATCAAGGATGAGTGATCATCCATGTAAATGAGGAGTCTAAAGACAGCCCCTCAGAGTACTTCAATATTTGTAACTCTGCACGAGGCAGCTGGTGAGTGGGAGCCATTAATGGAAGAGAGCAATTGGTAGAAAGATAACTACCATGAGTGAAGGAAAATTTTGATGAAGAAAAGAACACTAACTGTGTCATATTCTGCATATGGGCCAAATAAGATTGATTTTCAGGGCTGGAAGATGGTTTAGTTGGTAATTTTTCTCCTGTGTAGGCATGGAGACCCGAGCTTATATTCCCTGATCAGCATGCATGCACACATCACCACCACCAACACTACCACCACCACCACCACAACCATCACCAAAAACCACAACAAACTAGCAAAACTAAAAAAAACCACCACCAACACAACAACAACAACAACAAAAAGTTGGTGTGTTGGTGAGCATTTTACAAAGACCAAACTCAGATTTAATTCAGAGATAAGAAGATTCCCAGATCTTCATAGCAACCAGGTGTAGCGTAATGGATAAATTCTAGGTTCAGTGAGATTCTGTCTCCGAAAGAGTAGCGTGCAACCAAAGAAGACACCCAATATTAACCCTTTGTCTCCATATGTATGCAGGTGCATTTTTTTTAAAGATAAACTTAACAATTTGGAGGTCAATTTACTTAATAAAGATGATTTGAGTGGAAATGTGAGGTACAAAACTGATCACAGTGAATAAAGGACAAAATAGGTATGTAGTAGCCCAAGGAGAAAAGGTGTAAAGGGCTTGTCTTAATATTTTTTTTAAATGAAAATTACCATGGTTGTGTGCCAACATAAAGAATACAAAGAGAACTTTATGTTACTACTTCCCTGTGTTACTTGAGATTGGAACCTAGAGAAAACCAATCAGCAACTAAAATTTGTCCTCAGACATATTTTTATACTTTATTTTGAGGCAGTGTATCTTTATTGATCATGAGTATTCATGACCTTGTGATCATTCTAAATCAAACTTTATAAAACTTAGTTCTATTGGCATTACATTGCCGGCCAGCTAGAGTCATAAATGTAAAATCAAAGTTACAATTGCTGTAACTTTTGACAATAGTTGAGACAAAGGAAAACCTTGGACTTAGTAAAAAACAAGTATATGTCATCCTTAAGAATGGAAGAGAAGGTAGAAGACATGGCACATACACATGTGTGTGTGGGGGGGGGAGGTAGATACGGAGATGATGTAGTGAACTACCTCCTAGGATTGCTTATGCTATTTAGCAAAATGATGACATTATATGGTAAAAGCATTAACGCTAGCTAGAATTAAGCTTTCCAGACTAGTATATTTCCAAGTCCATGTTTGCATGGTGCATGCCTATAAATATAAGTATTTGGGAGGCTAAGGTCATTCTGTGCATTATGGAAAATTCTTTTTCATTAAAAAAAAAAGTTTTCTTACCCCACAATTGGTAGCATAATTTTATTTCGTGTTATTTTAAAAATATAAGTATATTTAGACATAATCGTTGTCAAAAATGTAAGTCAGTTGGAAGATTATTCCTTTTATGTTTCATATGGAATTATTTTTGCTCATGTAAATATTTTAGTATTGGAGATACATAACTACTTGATTGTTAGCTTAGCATTCATGCTGCATGGCAGTAACACCAAAAATAAACAGAATTGTTATAGTAATGTTTTAGTAATGTTATAGTAATGTTACCTTTGTAGAACAATTATCAAAAAGAACAACAAGCATTGAAAGTAACCCTAATCCTAATCCTAACCCTTACACTAACCCTAATCCCAACCCTACCTAACCCTTACCCTATAAATCATTTTCACAGAATCTTTCATATTTGTATTCTTGGGAGTTTATTTAATGAAGTTCTTTTCTGTTTTAGGGTTTGATGAACTTGGGGACCAACAACTAAGATATGCTTTTTGATACAGATGGTGAACGGAGAAAAAATGTCTGTGTTTAAGAGACATCATGGAGAATACTCTGAAGTACTTTTCTAATTTCCAATCTTCAGACTAATGAAGCATGCACATTTTTCACTTGCTTGTACATTTGTAACCAAATAAAAAAAAATGCTAACTTTTTTGTCTCCTATAAAACAGAGTTTGAAAGGTTCTTTAATCCTTGTTATTCTGATGCTTCTCTGAAGGAAGTTAAATCTCAATGATGTGATTACAAAGTTAACTAGGAGGTATAGCTTTAGAGTCAAAATACAACTCCTTTACTTTTTAACATCTCTAATCATTTTCTTGTTTAATTATAAGAGCATATTTATATTTACTTCCAAATAAAATCTAAAAGAATATGAGAATGGAAAATAGCCCGTTGGACCAAACTTCCCCACACTATTGTAGTGAGTTATTTATAATTTATTCTTTAATCTTTCTTCTAAGTCCAGACTTTATCGCCCCCTAGTCCACCCTCTGACTGTTACAAATCCCATACCCCCTTCCCATATGCCCCCATACCCCCATTCCCCCAAGCCCCCACTTCCCATCTCCAAAGGTATGTCCCCACCATCCTGCCTCTACCCCACCAGACCTCCCTGCTCCCTGGGGCCTCAAGACCCTTGAGGATTGGATGTACCTTATCTGACTGAGTCCAGACCCAGCAGTCCTATGCTGTATATTTATTGTGGGCTTCATATCACCTGGTATATGATGCCTAGGTGCTGGCTCAGTGTCTGAATGATCCTGGGAAATCTGAGACTGTTGGTCCTACTACTGGGTAGCCCTCTTCCTCAGATTCTTCCAGCTTTTTTCCCCAATTCATCCACAGCTTCTGTCCATTGGTTGCATATAAATTTCAGCATCTGACTCTTTCGCCTGTTGGTTTGGTCTTTCAGAGGGCAGTCATGATAAGCTCATTTTTTGTGAGCATATGATAGCATAAGTAATAGTGTCAGGCCTTGATGCCTCTCCTTGAGCTGGATTTCAATTTGGTCCATTCACTAGATCTCCTTTTCTTTAGGCTTTTGTCCATTTTTTTTCCCTACAGTTCTTTCAGACAGAAACAATTCTGTGTTAGAGCTTTTAACTTTGGGATGATAATCCCATCTTTCAACTTGATGTCCTGTACCTCCACTGGAGGAGGACTCTACAAGTTCCCTCTCCCCCTTGTAGGGCATTTCCTCTTAGGTCCCTCCTCCAGGTCCTTAGGGTCTCTCACCTCCCAGGTCTCTGATATATTCTAGAGGGTTTTTTCACCTCCTATCTGACAAAGTTGCCTGTTTACATTCTTTTTGCTTGTCCTCAGTGCTTCAGTCCTGTTCAACACCCCAATACCTGATCATGTTCCTTTCTTCACCTTCTTGTCCCCTTTCGCAACCAGGTTCCTCCCTCCCCATCACTGTCGTGTTTTTTTTTAAACTTCTTAACATTTCTTATTGTTTTTATTCATACAGATAATTGAAATTTGTTTTTGATTCATTATCTTATTAGTTTCCAAAGGTACAAGATACAAATATAGAAGGTAAATTGGATTGATTTATTTCATTTTTGAGATAGGCACTTAGTATGTTGTGTATTGTCCAGGGAGGTCTAGAATATTTAGGGTCAAGGTGATCTCAGCATTGCATGTAGGTGTTATTACAGGTATGTAACAACATACCTGGCTTATATTGTTCTTAAGAAATTAGTCCCACCAAAAAAAAAAAAAAAAACAAAAACAAAAAAACAAAAAAACAAAACAAAACAACAACAACAAAAACAACAACAAAAAAAACTTATAAAAACTATAAAATTAACACTGAAAGGAAGAAAGCTGAACTCTCCATGAACTCTTCAGTTCAGGGTCCTCTTACCCCTCCCATCCAGAGACTGTTCCCGGAGCACTCCTGAACTTTTTACCCCAAGTTACCCCCTCCCAATTGGAAACTGTTCCAGGAACATTTTTAGATAAGGGTCTCCTGGAACAAACCTAGTCCTACCCCTCCTAACTGAAGACTATGCCAAGAACATTTTTGAGATAGGGGCCTCTTGGTACTACCCAGAATGTTCCAATAGATCAAGTACATTGCCAAAATATAGGACACGACCCCTTGGTTATGTAAAGCCCCTTGGCAAAGCCCCCTGGTTACAAAAAGTCTCTTGGAAAGTCCCTGAGAATAACCTTTGGCAGAACTTTTTAATGACGCACTTTCCCATTTGTACTTTCCCTGCCCTGTTCCCCCTTACCCTTCTCCTATAAAAGCCTGTGACAAATCTGGGCAAATTGTCGATTCTCCTCTGCACCTCACCTGCTGCATGAGTTTCGACCCCAGAGCTCTGGTATATGTATTTGCTTGCTGTTGCTATATAAAATCTTGCCCTCTATACATCTTAAGTTCGGTCTCAGTGTCTTCTTGGGTGCGCGGCTGCCCCGAGGCTTAAGTGAGTGCCTCCCTTTGGGAGTTTTGGAGTCTTTCAACACCACCAGCTCTGAGAGATGAAAATATTTTCTGATTACTTACAAAATTCATTGAAAGAAATTATATTTCTTTCTTGAAACAAACTAAACTACTTACTGTGGGACAGAATAAAAGAACTGATTAGCCCCCTCTCTCTGTTCCAGGCCCAGCCTCTCTATGCCCATTTTTCTTGTTTCTGTAGCTCTCTGGCTCTCTCTTTGTTTCCAGCTTCCCCTCTATCTATTCTCTGCTAAACTTTTTTCTGACCT
This sequence comes from Mus caroli, assembly GCF_978045245.1. Lineage (NCBI taxonomy): Eukaryota > Metazoa > Chordata > Mammalia > Rodentia > Muridae > Mus > Mus caroli. The sequence goes on from NW_028227277.1 coordinate 6,439,066, forward strand.
AATGATTTTGCTTTTGTCTGTATGCCTTTGTACCTCTCCCAGTTCCTCACTTCTCTACCATCTCCCAATATATCCCTTCATAGTAGGTCTGTTGCATGGTGTAATTTCTCAAGGGCAACACTTGCATAAGCCCACCAAAGGTATTCCTTTGCCATGTTATAGTTCATAACACTAACACATTAAATGCAACTGACAAAATCTATAAATTTTTGTTTGAGACATGGATTTTTGTATTCTAATAAAAGCATCAAAACATCATTTCATTTGGTTTGGCCTTCAGATAAATTACACCTAAACTTACCTAATCATTAAGGATACTTCACATGGGTCTTCAAACATAAATGATCAAGGATGTCTTCTATTTCGATGTTCAGCAAACATATAGAAATTTGGTTTTTAAATTCATTCTTTTATTTTGGATCAGTATTTTATTTATTCAGACACATTCAAAATACATATTATCCAACATACTGTTATGATAATTGAAAATATATCATAATTAAAACTCACAATTATGCACACACTGTGTCAGTGGCCTATTCAATGTATTTAGATTCATTCTTAAGCTGTTAATCTTCATTCCCCATAATGTCAAATATACATTTATAGATAGAAAGAATTGAAATATTTGTTTTATAAATTATTCAATGTTTAAACATTTTTACAAATCAATTATACTGTTTTTCTAAACTTTCTTAAATGAATTAATCATTCCAGATAAACTGGAAAGATAAGAGTAACTTCCTCTACTGCTGTCCATCTTATTTTGAGATAGTTGTTATCGTTGAACCTGGAGCTGAACATTTCAGCTACACAGGTATGTCAGCAAGCCATGGCATCTATCTCTCTCTACTCCTCCAGGGCTCGGTTACAGACAAGTGCTGGCATATTAGAATTTACTGTTAGTGCAAGTAAATTACCCAGTTAGCCAAATACCTAGCCCCTATCCAACTATTTTTTAATTAGCATTAACATTTTTTAAATTAAATTAACTCCCTCCTTGTGCGCTCAACTATGCACTTTTTTTTCTCCTTTCAACAATGTATGTCTATCAGTGGCCTTAGACCCTAATAAACCCACAACCATGCTCCATTGGCTAGAACATTGTTCATTTAATCAAATGACAATAAAAGCAGATGCAGAAGGAGCAGCAGCTGCCCCAGGTCCTCTCAGGAGCTCTTTTATTAATACTCTCTCAAGAATCACTAGAATTTCAAACATAAACCATGTGCAGTAGGGGACACACATGAGATTAAAAGAAAACAAAGCAAAACAAAAAAAAACCCATACTAATATAACATTACTGGGTTTTTATAGAAAGCAAAATTCTCACACATATTTTTCCTATAAGGATGGAGGATCCTACAACTCAGAAGCAAACAAAACTTCCAAGATTGAGGAAGCTCAGAAAGTTTTAAGGTTTGCTGAGGCCTCTCAAAAGTTAGAAAAGAAAAACACAATTACTGGGTTCAATAGATTTTTTTTTTTTTTACCTTCTATGGAAAGAATACATAGCCACTACTTGCTAGGAATGACCTGCTCTTGCTTTGTGGGCCCAGCTTGCTTATTCTGTTATCTACTGTATTTGTCTGAGTCAGTTAGGCCAAGGAGTTATTGGAACCCAGCTTTATTTACCACATACACTTTTCAAGTATAACAAAATTGCCTACTCCAATTACCAATATAGGAGACTCTATGTTTTGATACACAGTTTCCCCAACAGTGGAATTACAAGAAATCCAGAGCTGTCTCTTAGGACAGGGACAAATGATCCAAAAGACACTATTCTCTAACCTAGGACAACCAGTGTCATATAAAAGATATGGATCACCACTGTCAGGCAAACTTAAAATCCTTAAACCTCAAAATAAAAACTTATTTTTTTTGAAAAATGTTCAAGAGCACACACAAGTAAAACCCTAAAATATATCCATAAAGGCCCCCCAAAAAACTCTCTAAAATATTTTAAAAAACTAAACATACACTAAAATCCAACAATCATAAACAAAAACAAAAACTGTACAACAGTCTTGTAAGAACACTTAAAAAATAAAAAACCTAATATTATAAAAAACATAATAAAAAAGAACGCAAAAGTTTCCATACAATAAGTTTTTTACTTAGAGTCTTCCTTCCATCCTTTCTTCCTTTCTATCTTTCTTCCTACCCTTTCTTTTTTCTTTCTTTCTTTTCTGTAATTTTTTCTTTCTTTCTAACTTTCTCTCTCTCTCTCTCTCTCTCTCTCTCTCTCTCTCTCTCTCTCTCTCTCTCTCTCTCTCTCTCTCTCTCTCTCTCTCTCTCTCTCTCACTCTCTCTCTCTCTTTTAGGTTTTTTTTTTTTTTTTTTTTTTTTTAAGTTTTTTAGACAGGGGTTCTCTTTGTATCTTTGGCTGTCCTGGAACTCACACTGTAGAAGAGCCTGACCATGAATTCAGAAATCCAAGACCTCTGCCTCTAAAATGCTGGGATAAAAGGCATGGGTCACCACAGACTGGCAACACTAAAATTCTTAACTACAAAATAAATTTTATTTTATTTTTTAAATATTCAAGAACACACACACACAGACACACACATAAAATCATAAAACATTAAAACATTAAAAACATGAACTAAACCCTAATAAGAACCAAAAATCAAGAAAAAAACCTAAAATTCTTAATAAACAAAGGAAAAAAAAAAACACGAAACAGATACTAAAAAACTTAAAGACAAAGATTTCCAAAACGTTGTTCTAAAACCCCAAGAAAACCAGAAAAAAAAAAAAAACCCTCTATAGTTCCAAATATATATATACACATTCAAGAACCCAAGAATGACCCTGAATGTCTTCCCTCCCCGCTCCCCCCGAGCTTTTCTTTCTTTCTTTCTTTCTTTCTTTCTTTCTTTCTTTCTTTCTTTCTTTCTTTCTTTTTTTCTTTCTTTCTTTCTTTCTAACTTTCTCTCTCTCTCTCTCTCTCTCTCTCTCTTAGATTTTTAGAGTTTTTTTGAATTTTTTACAAAATAAATTTTACTTTTTTTGAAAAATATTCAAGAACACACTTACACAAACACACATATACACACACACAAGTAATAAAACCCTAATAAATAACAGTAAAGCCAAAAAAATAATCCAAAACCTTTTTAGAGTATTAACCTCCAAAAAAACACTATACAACTCTCTTCTAAAAACACTTTAAAAACCCTAGTATTCATTAAAAAAAAGAAACAAACTTTTTAATACAGTAAATTTCCTACTTACAGTATTTCATTCTTTCTTTCTTTCCAACTTTCTTTCCATCTTTCTTTCTTTCTTTAAGCCCGACCATGAACTCAGAAATCCAAGACTCTTTCTCTAAAATGTTGAGATAAAAGGCATGGATCACTCCAGACAGTAGGCAACCCTAAAATTCTCAATCCACAAAATAAGACCTTTAAATTTTTTGAAAACTATTCAGGAACACACAGATACACACACACACACACACACACACACAGACACAAACACAGATACATACACACACAAATAGTAAAACCATGAAATATAAATCTAAAGCAAAAAAAAAAAGTCTCCCTAAAAAGTTTTTTTAAAAACTAACCATACACAAAACCCTTTAAACGAAAACAAAACAAAACAAAACAAAAAAACAACAACAAAAAAAAAAAAACGGAAAAAAAAAGGAAAAAAAATACAAGGAAGCCCAATATATGCATAAAGTAATTTGTTTCCTCATAAAGTAATTTGTTTCCTCCTTCCTTCCTTTACTTCATTCCTTCTTTTCTTCTTTCTTTCTTTCTTTCTTTCTTTCTTTCTTTCTTTCTTTCTTTCTTTCTTTCTTTCTATCTTCCTTCCTTTTTTTTCTTCCCTTTCTTTCTTCCTTCCCTTTCTTCTTCCCTTTCTTTCTATCTTTCTTCCTTCCTTCCTTCTTTCCTTTCTTTCTTTCTTTCTTTCTTTCTTTCTTTCTTTCTTTCTTTTTTCTTTCTCTCTTTCTTTCCTTCCTTCCTTCTTTCCTTCCTTTCTCTTTTTCTTCCTTCCATACTTTTTTCTCATTATTTCTTTTTTCTTTTTTCTTTCTTCCTTCCTTTCTTTCTCCCTTTGTTTCTTTCTTTCTTTCCTTCCTTCCTTCCCTCCTTCCTTTCTCTTTTTCATTCCTTCCTTACTTTGTCTCTTTCTTTGTTTTTTCTTCCTTCCATTCTTTTATTTCACTCTTTCTTTTCTGTAATTTTTTCTTTCTTTTTTTCTTTCTTTTTTTCTTTCTTTCTTTCTTTCTTTCTTTCTTTCTAATTTTCTCTCTTTCACTCTCTCTCTCTCTCTTAGATTTTTAGAGTTTTTTTTTGAATTTTTTACAAAATAAATTTTACTTTTTTTGAAAAATATTCAAGAACACACACACACAAACACACATATACACACACACAAGTAATAAAACCCTAATAAATAACAGTAAAGCCAAAAAAAAAAATCCAAAAACATTTTAAAGTATTAACCTCCAAAAAAAAAAAAAAAAACTATACAACTCTCTTCTAAAAACTCTTTAAAAACCCTAGTATTCATTAAAAAAAAAGAAACAAACTTTTTCATACAGTAAATTTCCTACTTACAGTATTTCATTCTTTCTTTCTTTCCAACTTTCTTTCCATCTTTCTTTCTTTCTTTAAGCCCGACCATGAACTCAGAAATCAAAGACTCTCTAAAATGTTGAGATAAAAGGCATGGATCACTCCAGACAGTAGGCAACCCTAAAATTCTCAATTCACAAAATAAGACCTTTAATTTTTTTGAAAACTATTCAGGAACACACAGATACACACACACAGACACACACAGACACACACACAGAAACACACACAGACACAAACACAGATACATACACACACAAATAGTAAAACCATAAAATATAAACCTAAAGCAAAAAAAAAAAAGTCTCCCTAAAATGTTTTTTAAAAAACTAACCATACACAAAACCCTATAAACGAAAAAAAGAAAAAAAAAAAGAAAAAAAAAAAAGGAAAAAAAAAAACAGGAAAAATAAAGGAAAGAATATAAGGAAGCCCAATATATGCATAAAGTAATTTGTATCCTCCTTCCTTCCTTTACTTCATTCCTTCCTTCCTTCCTTCTTTCCTTCTTTCCTTCCTTCCTTCCTTCCTTTCTTTCTTTCTTTCTTTCTTTCTTTCTTTCTTTCTTTCTTTCTTTCTTTCTTTCTTTCTTTCTTTCTTTTTTTATTTTTTCCTTCTTTCCTTCCTGCCTTCCTTCCTTTCTTTATTTTTATTTTTTATATTTGTTTTTATATTTATATTTATTTTTATTTATTTTTATTTTTTAAGTTTTTGGAGACTGGGTTTCTCTGTGTATCTCTGGATGTCCTGGAGCTCCTCTTTGAACCAGGCTGCCATGCACTAAGAATTCCACTACTTCTGCCTCCCAGTTGATGAGAAACTAGGCAAGGGCCACCACTTTGAGCCAAAACATAAGTCTTAAAATCCAAAAATAAAACCTTATATTAAAAATAATAATACTCAAAAACATTAAAAATAAAAAATAATACAAAAATCAAAACAAAACTAACAAAAAAAAGGCAAAAAAAAAAAAATCCCTAAAAGAAAAAAACCTGTAAAGCCTTAAAAACAAAAAACAAAAAACAAAAAAAACTAAAACATTCTAAAATATTTAAAAAAAAAAAGAAAAACAAACAAAAAAAATACACTAGAATCCTGAAAGACATGAAACAAAACAAAAACAAAAACAAAAAACATCAAAACTCTAAAACAATCTTCCAAATAACCTTAAGAAAAACACTAACATTCTAAAAAAGAAAAAAAGAAAAAAAAATACACAAGAACTCCAAAAAGACTCTAAAAAAATTTTTTTTTGAGCTTTCTGTTTTTGAGTTTTGAGAGAATCTGTTTAGCTATGTACCTCTGGCTGTCGGGGAGCTCCCTTTGTATACTATGCTGGCCTTGAACTCAAAAGTCCACCTACATCTGCCTCCTAATTGGTGGAATTTAAAGCATGTGCCACCACTGTCTGGCAACAGTAAAACAATCCGCAAATATAAAACCCTAAATAAAAAAAAAAATCGAGGACAACAAAATACCCCTAAGAAATAGAGTAAAATGCTAAACAATAAATAAATAAAATAAAGCCTAAATTCAACCCCCAAACCCTAAAATACATTAAAATCCTTTAAAAACGAGGAAAAAAAACTAAAAATATTCTAAAAGCCTGACAACCAAAAAAAACTCTAAAACACTCTTCTAAAAATCTTTCAAACCCTAAATAAAACACTTAAATTTTAAAAATTCTAAATAAAGGGGCTGGCAACACTAAAACTCTTAAACTCACAATATACAACCCTCAAATTTAAAAGAAAAACTCAAGAACACACACACAAAAACTGAATAAAACAGTAAAGTGCTAAAAAATAAGTTCCTTAAACCTTGTAAGAACCAGATATCACTAAAACACCCTAAAGTCCTTTAAAAATTATAGAAAAACCTCTAAACATACACTATAACTCTTAAAACCAAACAATATTCTAAAATTCTCTTCTAAAACCGTATAATCACCTTAAAAAAACTGTAATATTAAAAAAGAACCACACAATAAGCCAAAAATATCCATAAAGTAGTTTTCTTTCTGTCTTTCCTTTCTTTGTTTTTTCTTTCTTTCTTTCTTTCTTTCTTTCTTTCTTTCTTTCTTTCTTTCTTTCTTTCTTTCTTTCTTTCTTTCTTTCTCTTTCTTTCTTCTTTCTTTCTTTCTTTTTTCTTTCTTTCTTTCTTTCTTTATTCCTTTTTTTTTTCGTGACTGGGTTTCTCTTTGTATCCCTACCTGTCCTGGAGCTGCCTCTGTAGACGAGGGTGGCCTCAAACTCGGAAATCCACCCCCCTCTGCCTCCCAAGTATTGGGGTTTAAGGCATGGGCCACCACTGACTGACAAATCTAAAACTTTTAAACTCCAAATTTAAAACTCTAAAATTAAAAATAGAAGAAGAACAAGCACCACCACCACCACCACCACAACAACAAAAAACTCCTAAGTAAAATGCAAAAATAATAAATAGATAAGTAAATAAATAAATAAAGCCTAAATAAAACCCCAAAACACTAAAACAAAAAACAAACAAACAAACAAATAAACATTCAAAAAAAACTGGCTGGCAACACTAAAGCTCTTAAACTCAAAAGATACAAACCTAAAATTAAAAAAATAAAACAAAACTCAATAACACACACATAAACCCTAAATAAAATAGTAAAATGCTAAAAAAAAAAATCACTTAAACCTATTAAGAACCAAAAATCACTAAAAGAAAGACCCTAACATCCTTTTAAAAATATAGAATAAACTCTAAAAATGTACTAAAACCCTGAATACCAAAGTACCTCAAAAACATTCTTTTAAAAACCCTACAAAACCTTTTAAAAAACCCTGAATTTTTAAAAAAACATGAACCCAAAAATAATCATACAATTATTTTTTTGTCTTTTTTCTTTTTTCTTTTCTTTTTTCTTTTTTTTTTTTTTTTTTTTTTTTTTTTTTTGGTTTTTTGAGACAGCGTTTCATTGTGGCTGTCCTGGAACTCACTTTGTATACCAGGCTGACCTCAAATTCAGAAATCCACTACCTTTGCCTCTCAAGTGTGGGATTAAAGGCATTTGCCGACACTGTCTGGCAAGAGTAAAACTCATAAACTGCAAAATAAACCTCTAAAATATTCAAATAATCTTATCAAAGACAAAAACAAAAAAAACAAAAACAAAAACAAAAACAGGACAAAAAAAAAAAACCTAAAAAATTTTTGAAAAACCATAAAAAGGAACGCCTAAATCCTAAATAAAAATCCCTAACCCAAAACACCTTAAAATCCATTAAAAGGGGAAAAAAAAAAGAAAAAAACACTAAATATACATGAAAACTGTGAAAACAAAACAAAAAACAAAAAACAAACAAAAAATAAAACAAACTCTAAAACACTCATCTTAAAAAAAGTACTCTAAAAGTCTTTTCTTTCTTTCTTCTTCTTCTTTTTTTTTTTTTTTTTTTTTTTCGTTTTTTCATTTATGAGACTGGGTTTCTCTGTTTATCCCTGGCTGTCATGGAAGTCACTCTGCCACCATTTCCTGGCAACCATAAAACAATGAAACACCAATATTAAAATCCTAAAATTAATATATATATATATATATTCAAGCAAAACAACAAAAACTCTTCTAAAAACCCTATAATTCCTTAAAAAACCAAACCAAAACAAAAAACCTAAAATTCTAAAGAAAATACACCAAAAGCCAAAAAATGTCCCTAAAATTCTTTTCATTCTTTCTTCTTTACTTTATTCATATATATATATATATATATATATATATATATATATATATATATATATATATATATATATATATTTTGAGATTGGGTTTCTCTGTGTATCCTTGGCTATACCCAAACCCTGAACTCCCCTCAATAAGAACCCTAAATATTTGAAAAAAAAAATCTTAAAACCCTAAATAAGAACATGAAACCCTAAAAAGAACAATAAGCCTCTTAAAAAACCCTCAAAATTCTTTCAAAATACTCAAAAATCCTAAAAAAAAAAGACCAAAAAAACCCATAAAGCCTTAAAAAAGGTCCTGAAACCATTAAAAAAAATCCTTCAAGATTAAAAAAAAATAATATAAAATAAGAAAGACCTTTTAAAAAAACTGAAAAGACAATAAAACCTAAAAAAGAAAACCTTGATGTTTTTAAAAAATCAACAAAAACCCTTAAAAAAACTATAAAATTATATAAAAACAACTAAAAGAAACTAAAACCTCAACAAAATATCCCAAAATTCCAATACAACAAAAAACCCTACAAATAACCAGAAAACCTAAAATCCTAAAAAAAATTAAAAAAATCAGCAAAAAAACAACAAAAAAAACCATAAATACTTTAAAAAATAATAATAATAAAACCTAAAACATTCCTAAAATCCTTTAAAAACACTAAAGAACCCTAAAATACCTTAAAAATGTAGAAGAAATCAAGAAACATCAAAAAAAAAAAAAAGAAAAAAAGAAAAAGAAAACCCAGAAATAACTTAGGTTCTTTAAACAAACACTAAATGATCCCTAAAAAGCTAAAAACAAAAACAAAAAGAATCGAAATAAAACAAAGAAAAACAAAACAAAACAAAAAAAAAACAAAAAAACAAAAAAACCAAAAAACCCTAAAATAATTTTTTTTGGGTTTTTTGAGACTGTTTCTTTTTGTAGCTCTAGCATTCTTGGAACTCACTCTCAAGACCAGGCTGGCCTCAAACTCAGAAATCTGCCTGCTTCTGCCTCCCCAGTGCTGGGATTAAATGCAAGGGCCATCACTGCCCAGCGACCCTAAAATACTTAATAAACACTTTTAAAAACTAAAACTACAATTCTAAAAAAAAAAAATAATAATAAGCAAGAATTCTAATAAGACCCCAAAAATTCTAAAACACTAAAAATTGCCCTAAAATTCAAAAAAAACCTCAAGAACCCTAAAAAGACCTCAAAAAGTATAAAACCATAAAAAAAAAAACCTATGGCATTAAAAAAATTGCCCAAATCACTGAGAAAAATCCTAAAATCATCTTTTATAGTAAAGAATCCTTAAGAAAATAAAATAAAAGCATAAAATGAAATAAAAATAAAATCCTTAATAAAAACATTTTAAAAACATAAAAAAACCCTCAAAAATTCTAATTTTTTAAAAAACCTTTAAACAACCTAAAATAATAATAAAACATCTCTAGAACCCTAAAAGACATGAAAAACACTTAACCCTAAAAAAAAAAACATATAATATTAAAAAACGATCCTTCTAGAAACCTATAAAGCTGTAAAACTAAAGCTCAAAAATCTAAAAAAAAAAAAAATTAGAAAACAACATAAAAGAACCCTAAATTACTAAAACACCCTAAAATCCTTTATAAAAAACTTAAAAAAGCCCTAAAACACTAAAAAAAAAAAAAAAAAAAAAAAAAAACAACAAAAAATCAACTCTGAAAAAATCAAGAACTCTAAAAAGATTGTGCCAGAATTCCTAAAACCATAAAAACCCCAAATTTAAAACAAAAAAACCTAAAATAACATCAAAACCCTGAAACTCTAGAAAAACCCTAAATTCCTATTAAAAAAAAAAAAACTATAACATTTTAAAATTCTAAATGAAATCTTGAAAACCTAAAAAGAATCCTAAATACCTAAAAGAAAAAAAAAAAAAAAAAACCTTAAAACTATTGTTAAAAAAAAAAAAAAACCTCAAAGTACCTAAAAACCCTAAAACTCTAAAACGGAAATAGAACCTGAAACCATTAAAAAAACAAACAAACAAACAAACAAAAAAAAATTAATAAAAAATAAAAAATCCTTTGCAAAAAACCTAAAAAGACACTAAAAACATAAAAGCATACAAAGAAAACCTCGAAGCTTTAAAAAATCATATAAATGTAAATATACATACACCTACAACTACATCTACACCTACACCTACACCTACACATAAGTTTTTTAGAACAGTGTTTTAGAGATTTTAGGCATTAAGTGTTTTAGTATATGTATAGTGTTGTTTTGTTTTTGTTTTTTTTCTTTGTTTATTAAGAACAGGCCAGCCTGGTGTTCACAGTGATTTCCATGACTGCCAGGGAATACACAGAGAAGCCCAGTCACCAAAATCACACACAAATTAAAAAAAAAAAAAAAAAAAAAAAAAAAAGTAAGAAAAGAGGATTTAAAGAAAGAAGGAAATTGAGAAAGAAGGAGAGAGAGAAACATAGAAAAAGAAAGACAGAATTACATAGATAGATAGATAGATAGATAGATAGATAGATAGATAGATAGACAGACAGACAGACAGACAGACAGACAGACAGACAGACAGACAGAAAGACAGACAGACAGACAAATATATATTCAAGGACATTTCGGCTATGTGTGTATTTATTTTAGATTTCTAGAATTTTTAAAATGTTTGTATAGTTTTTACAAGAGTGATTTAGAGTTTTGTTGTTTCATTTTTGTTTGTTTGTTTGTATTTGTTTTGTTTTCAGGCTTCTAGTGTATTTTTACATTTTTATCTTTTTTTTGTAGTGTAATTTAGGATTTGGGGTTTAATTTAGGCTTTACTTTAATCCATGTTCTTTTGAACATTTTACTGTATTTCTTAGGGGTTGTTATTGTTTTTGTTCAAGCGTCTAGTGTATTTTTAGTGTTTTGGGTTTTTTTTTTTTTTCATTTTAATCACTTTATTGTATTTTTGGATTTGCGGTTTGAGTTTTTCTTTTACTTCATTTTTTTAGCACATTACTGTATTGCTTAGGGTTCTGTTGTTGTTGTTGTTTTTCTACTTGATTTTTTCTAAAAAAATATTTAGGTTTTTATATTTGATGTTTCAATGTTTTGGGTTTCCCAGGCAATGTTTGACTATGTCTTTAACCCAAGCAATTGGGAGAGAGAGGTAGGTATTTTTCTTTACTTAAAGTTCAGCAAGTCTCCACAGGAAGCTGAAAGACAACCAGAGATACACAGAGAAATTTAATCTCCAAAACTCAAGAGAGAGAGAGAAAGAGATAGAGAGAGAGAGAGAAAGAGAGAGACAGGGAGACAGAGACAGAGAGACAGAGAGACAGAGAGACAGAGAAACAGAGAGACAGAGAGAGAGAAATAGAAAGAAACAAAAAACAAAGACAAAAAGAAAGAAGAAAGAAAGAAACAAAGAAACAATGAAACAAAGAAACACATAAGAAAGAAGGTAGGAAGGAAGGAAGGAAGGAAGGAAGGAAGGAAGGAAGGAAGGAAGGAAGGAAGGAAGGAAGGAAGGAATAAAGGCAGGCAGGCAGACAGACCAACAGGCAGATGGTAAGTGAGGCAGGCAGGCAAATAATCAGAAAGAAAGATAGAGAGAGACAGTGAGAGAGACAGAGAGAGTGAGACAGAAAGATACAAAGAGACAGAGAGACAAATAGCAGGAGAGACAGAGAGACAGAGACAGAGAGAGAGAAAGAGAGGAGAGAGAGAGGAGAGAGTGGAGGGAGAGGAAGGAATGAAGGAAGGAAGCAAGGAAGGGAATAAGGAAGGCAAGAAGAAAGGCAGGCAGGCAGATAGACTGACAGGTCAAAAGAGAGAGCGAGAGAGAGAGAGAGAGAAAGAGAGAAGGAGAGGGAGAGGGAGAGAGACAGAGAGGGGGTAAGAGAGAGAGACAGAGACAGAGAGAGAGAGAGAGAGAGAAAGGGAGAAAGAAAGAGACATGGAGAGAAAGAAAGAAAAAGAGAAAAAGAGAAAGATAGAAAAACAGAAAGATAGAATGACAGAATTTATTAAATGAATGAATGAATGAATGAATAAATAAATAAATATATATATATAAATAAATAAATGTTTTAGAGATATTTCGGCTTCATACGTATTCTTTTTAGATTGCTAGATTATTTTAAAGTTTTAGAGTGTTTTTAAAGAGTGATTTAGAGTTTTTGTTTTGCTTTGTTTTGTTTTCAGGCTTCCTTGTATTTTTATAGTTTTTTTCTTTGTTTAAATGATTTTAGTGTATTTTAGTGTTTGGGATTTAATTTAGCCTTCATTTGACTTCAGTTTTTTAGCATTTACAGTATTTCTTACGGATTGTTGTTTTGTTGTTGTTGAGGTTGTTGTTTTTGTTGTTGTTTTTGTTTTTGATATTTACTAAAAAAAATTAGGGTTTTATATTTGGTGTTTTATTGTTTTGGTTTGCCAGGCATTGTTGGCCCCTGCCTTTAATCCCAGCAATTGGGAGCCATTTGAAGGTTTTTTTTTTTGTTGTTGTTGTTGTTGTTATTATTTTTTTTTCCCTTAGGATCTGCGTGGTTTCCACAGAGAGATGTAAGACAACCAGAGATAAATAGGAAAACCCAACCTTCCAAACTCAAAAGAGAGAGAGAGAGTCTTAAAAGGCACTTATAATAGGATAATACTAAAACAGAGCACATGGATCCATACACCAGACTAACTCGGGAATGGAATATTAATATATGGGTTAGAGAGAACACTAGACTCCTGGAGGTGAGTTTCCATGAAACTCTCAGCCGCATTAGTGGCTTCTAGGCCTCTAGGCCTGTCAAGCTGACTCCACCTGAGTATGTGACAGACATACCTTGAGGAAGGACCATCCATTGGAAGTGAGGCAAAGGCCCTATTCAATTAACTACGGGAAGGGTAAATGCAAAGCATTTACAATCTTCAGGATGGGGAGGAATGGAAAAGAACCAAACTTTTATATCAATCACAAATTTTACATATCCCCTGGAAATAGCCACTGGATAGGGAATACTAGGTTTTAAGACCCCCCATGGGGACCATAGTCTTATTAACTTCTCTAAAATCTTGTAACATCCTCCATTTACCATTTCACATTCTTATAACAAATGAGTGTTCCAAGGCGAAGAGGATGATTCAATGTGTACAGCTATCAATATTTCCTGCACTAACTCTATGGCTGCTGACAATTTATCTGCAGGAAGGTGCCAATGGTCAAGTCAGACAGGGGTATCATCTTTCCATGTAATCTTATCTGCCTGAGGAGCAGGGAGAGCAATGTTCCTTATGAAAAATAGGAGTCATAACCTAAACTTGGTTCAACTATTGGGGGTGGCCTTTATTGGTGCAGGCATCCTTGGCTATTTTTACCCAGTCTGTGTCCATAGAGTTAACACGGAATATGCATTTGTTGAGTAATGACTCCATTGGTACTGCACATAATGACTCTCATTTGAGAAAGAAAGTCTATTCTCCATAAATTAATGGGCAGACCAGGGACAACATAAGGCTGAATAGAACCAAAATCTCCTTCATCATCTTCCCAAGTCAATAACTGTGAACTCTGGACAGTATTTCTTGATTGTCCAATTCCCTGTAAATGAGTTAAAGAGGCCTTTAATGGCCAAGTAGCAGGCCAGGCACTTTGTAAAATCATAGGAGAATCTGCACCTGAGTCTAAAAGGCCCTCAACGCTCTTGCCATTTATCTTAAGGCAGAATGTAGGCCAATCTTTGGTAATTGCTTGTACCCAATACAGATCTGATGACCCTGGCTGTGAAGAACCAAGATGTGTGCCCATTGCTGGATCGGAAGTATCTAAAGGTAGAGGCAAGGCTTGTGCTAAACGTTGCCCTTTGATACAGAAATTGGTCTTTGAGAGGCACTAACTAAAATTTTAATTTCTCCAGTGTAGTAATTATCTACTACTGAGGGATGGACAGTAAGTCCTTTCAAAGTGGCAGAAGCACGCCCTAATATATAATAATAATAATAATAATAAGTATGAGGTGAAGGAGGGCCATAGACCCCATAGGGAGGATATAAACGCCATGCTCAGGTGTTAAATTTGCAGTGGTATCAGAACACAAGTTCAGTCCTGCTCTGCCCATGATGGCTCTAGAGAGACCAGTGGCTGATTTGTCTGCTGGCTGTACACCATGTCTGGGAGAAATGCGATGGTTTTTTGGACTTGGTCTGTCCCCCATATCCATTTCCCTGAACGGGAGGCAGGGGATTCCCAGATGCATCTGTCTGAGCTCTGCAAGTGTTTACCCAATGCTGGCCGTTTTTGCAGCGTGGACAAAGAAAATAAGGCCATGTAGGCCGAAAAGATTGGTCAGTAGGTTGTGCTGGAGCACCATTAAGGGAGGGCACAGTGGGACACTTTCATGCAAATTGTCCAGGCTGGCTACACTTAAAAAAACTAGTTTGTAGGCCAGCATGCTGAAGAGCCTTGCCAATTGCCATAAGAGGTTGAAGAGCTGCACCCATTGCAAGATTGACTGTCTTGGACATCTTGTAAGGAAACACGACAAAGATCAATCATCTCATTAAGATCTTTGTCCCTAATCTTACCAGGCAGGTCTGCCTTACAAGCCTAATTAGCATTCTCTAAAGCCAGATGTTTTACAAGATTATTGTCTGCATCTGAAAGGAAATAAAACTTGAGATCTGTGATTCATGTAATGTATGCCAAATAGCCCAAAGTGTTGTTTGTGAGCTTTGAAACCTGGGGCTGAGAACATAGCAGAACAGACCAGGACATGCAAAGGCAGGCCCATCACCACCCTATCTCTCCCACCCCTCTCTGAACTCTGGCTGCTGATGTTTAAATGGACCAATCATGTGAAACCGTGCCAATTCCTCCCCCAGCCCCACTCCTTTTCTATAAAAACCCCTAGCTTCCAAGCCTTGTGGTCGAATCAACTGTCTCCTGTGTGAGATGTGTTTTGACCCGGAGCTCCACCATTAAAATACCTCGTGTTGTTACATCAAGGCATTGTGTTCTATTCGTGATTCTTGGGTGCATTCCGAATCTGGAGTTGAGTGGGGGTTTCCCCACTAGGTTCTTTCATTTGGAGGTACCAAAGAGATCTGCTTGACACCCAGGAACCCCGAAGGACCCCTTGGAGGTACGTTTGTTTGTGTGAGTCTTGTTATGTTGTCTGTTGTCTAAGTGTCTAAGTGTGGCACTGCTGAATTTGTGTCTTAGTTTTTCAGTTCTGAGATTGTGGGTTTGAGCCCCACCTGTGTTACCAGTTCTGGTATTCTGTATTCTGGCAGCTGCCACTGAGGACCATAAGGACCCTAGTGGCTGTGGGAAGAGGACAGTCTATTTGCCCACAGGCTGCACCCCTGGAAGACATTCCGAGGAAGACCATGGAGTGCCCAGGGTACGGAACAGTCAGGAGGACCTGGCTGTTGCCTGGTAGAGTGAAGAAGAGTGAGTGCTCTTCCTGCCAGAGGAGTGGACGCGGAATCCCACTCCGTCAGAGGTAGCATTTGGCTGGTTGTATAAGTCCAGACGCGGACAGTGTGTTTGGATGTCTTAGTGTTTTCTGTCTCTGTCATTGTGTTGTGTTTATTCTTATTCTTCACTATGGGACAGACTGTGTCTACTTTTTTATCTTTGACTAAGGACCATTGAATGGACGTTAGGGCTAGAGGACGAAATTTGACAGTAACAGTGAAGAAAAAGCCATAGATGACTTTCTATTCCTCGGAATGGCCTGATTTTGGAGTAGGTTGGCCAGCAGAAGGATCTTTTTACTTACCCACCATAAGGGCTGTGAAGGCCATTGGTTTTCAGGAGGGGCCAGGGTTGTATCCAGAGCAGCAACCGTACATCACAGTATGGGAGGACTTGGCTCGCTACCCATCCCCATGGGTTCGCCCATTCCTCCGACCTCTCTGCCCTGGCACCAAGATTCTAGCCATCTGAGAAAATGGTGAGAAAGAGAAACCAAAACCACTGCGCAGGGGAGATTTTGATTGCAGCACACCAGTGATGAAACCCCCCAAGATCTATCCAGAGATTGAAGAACCCCCTGAGTGGCCTGACACCCCTCAACCCCCACCATATGCTCCCCAGCCCCAATCTTCAGCTCCCTCGGGACCCCTGCCTCAGGCCCCTGCCGGAGGAGGGGGTCCCTCCACAGGAACAAGGAGCCGGAAAGGAGTCACCCCTGAGGGGCCTGAGGATTCAACCTTGGCGCTCCCCCTCAGGGCTATTGGAGCTCCCCCTGCTGATCTGAACAGTCTACAGCCCCTACAGTATTGGCCTTTTTCCTCTTCTGACCTCTATATCTGGAAAGCTAATCACCTCCCTTTTTCAGAGAACCCATCAAAACTCACTGGGTTGGTTGAATCATTAATCTATTCACACCAGCCGACCTGGGATGACTGCCAGCAGCTTCTGCAGACTCTATTCACAACCGAGGAGAGAGAGAGAATTCTCCTCCAGGCTCAGAAAAACGTCTGAGACGAGGCTGGGCACCCTGTCCAAACTCCAGCTGAAATAGATGAAGGATTCCCGCTAACCCGGCCATGATGGAATTATAATATGGCACCAGGTAGGGAACGACTGTCCAGTTATCGCTGGGTCCTAGTGGCGGGTCTCTAAGGTGCTCTCCGGCAGCCCACGAATCTGGCCAAGGTAATAGAGGTTATGCAGGGAGCAACTAAGCCCCCCTCAGTCTTCCTCGAAAGGCTCATGGATGCTTATAGGAGATATACCCCATTCCACCCTACGTAAGGGTCAAAGGGCCTCAGTACTTATGGCCTTCATTGACCAGTAGGCTCCTGACATTAAGAAGAAGTTACAGCGAATTGAGGGCTTGCAGGATTACACTATAAGGGATGTAGTTAGAGAGGCAGAGAAAGTGTATCATAGGAAAGAAACAGAAGATGAAAAGTTAGAGAGAGAGAAAAGAGAGAAAAGAGAGGATGAGGATAGGAGAGACAGGATGCAAGAAAAGGTTTTGACTAGGATCCTGGCCGCAGTAGGAGAAAGAGATAAAGGAAGAAGAGGTAGACATTCAGGAAACCTGGGAGACAAAAGACAGCAGGGACCAAGGAGACCTCGAGAAAGCCGGCAGCACCTGGAGAGGAACCAATGCGCATATTGCAAGGAAATGGGCCACTGGAAGAGCAACTGTCCGGGGGGGGGAAAAAAAAAAAAACAAGAGGTAAAGGTGCTTTCTCTTGGAGAAGATGAAAACTAGGGGGAAAGGGGCTCGGACCCCCTCCCCTAGCCTAGGGTAAACTTAGAAGTGGAGGGGACCCCCGAGGATTTTCTAGTCGACATGGGAGCCGAATTTTCAGTACTCAAAACTCCTCTAGGAAAAGTGAAGAAAAATGAAAAAACCTTGGTGATTGGGGCCACGGGACAAAAAATGTATCCATGGACCATATCCCAAGTAGTAGACATAGGGCGAAATCGAGTAACTCACTTGTTTCTAGTCATTCCAGAGTGTCCTATGCCTTTATTGGGGAGAGACTTACTAACCAAGTTAAAAGCACAAATAACTTTCACCTCTCATCGACCAGAGGTTTTCTGGGGAATAAAAGTGCCCCAGACTCTAGAGTTGTCTTTACAACTAGGAGGGGAATATCGACTTTACCAAAATAAAGTAAAGCCCCATGAGAGATTACAGGACTGGTTGAATCAATACCCTCAGGCATGGGAAGAGACGGGAGGAGTGGGGATGGCAAAACTGGTCCCCCCCATGGTGATTGAACTTAAGTCCAGGGCCACCCCTATAGGGGTCCGACAATATCCCATGTTCAGAGAAGCTTAAGAGGGTATATGCCCCCAAATCAACAAACTGCTGCAACAAGGCATTTTGGTCCCATGCAAATCCCCTTGGAACACTCCTTTTCTTTCAGTAAAAAAATCAAGGACCAGTGAATACCGTCCAGTCAAGGACCTTAGAGAAGTCAATAAGAGAGTTCAGGACATACACCCCACGGTGCCAAATCCATATAACCTCCTCAGCACCTTGCCACCTTGTCGGACATGATACACAGTCCTGGATCTTAAAGACGCTTTTTTCTGTTTTTGAGTTACACACCAACAACCAGTCCTTGTTCGCTTTCGAATGGTGAGACTCTGAGAGTGGACACGCTGGACAGCTCACATGGACGAGGCTGCCTCATGGATTCAAGAACTCACCCACTTTGTTCGATGAAGCCGTACACCGAAATCTTGCTCTTTTCCGAGCCAATAACCCACAGGTGACTCTTCTGCAATATGTAGATGACCTGCTCCTAGCTGCAGAAACACCCAAGGACTGTGAAATTGGAACCCATAACCTCCTGGGCGAGTTAGGTAAGCTGGGCTATTGGGCCTCTGCTAAAAAGGCTCAGTTATGCCAGATAGAAGTGACCTACCTAGGATATGTCCTGAGAGATGGACAACGGTGGCTCACAGAAGCCAGAAATCAAGCTGTTATGCAGATCCCGGCCCCAACCACTGCTTGCCAGGTAAGATAGTTCCTGGGGACTGCCGGGTTTTGCAGACTCTGGATTCCGCATTTGCCTCACTGGCAGCTTCCTTGTATCCACTAACCAAAGAGAAAGGGGAATTCACCTGGACCAGGGAACATCAGCTAGCCTTTGAAACTCTCAAAAAGGCACTGTTGCAGGCTCCAGCATTGGCCCTGCCTGATTTAAACAAACCTTTCACCCTATACATTGATGAAAGAAATGGAGTGGCAAGGGGAGTCCTTACCCGGGTTTTGGGACCATGGAAGTGCCCGGTAGCCTACTTATCAAAGAAACTGGACCCTGTGGCCAGTGGATGGCCCTCCTGCCTGCGAGCGATAGCAGCCACGGCTATGCTATTAAGAGATGCTGACAAACTGACTATGGGCCAGAATGTTACCATAGTGGCCCCACACTCTCTTGAGAGCATCGTCAGGCAACCGCCGGACTGCTGGATGACCAATGCCTGAATGACGCTTTACCAGAGTCTATTGCTGACAGAGCGAGTAAGTTTCGCACCCCCAGCCATTCTCAACACTGCCTCCTTACTACCTGAGGCTGATGAGACCCCTGCACATAAGTGTGAAGAAATACTGGCAGAAGAGCCTGGAATCTGGCCAGAACTCACAGACCAACCTTGGCCAGGGGCGATGACTTGGTTCACAGATGGAAGCAGCTTTGTAGTAGAAGGTAAGCAGAGGGCTGGGGCAGCAGTAGTGGATGGAAATTCTGTCATATGGGCCAGCAGCCTACCGGATGGTACATCAGCTCAAAAAGGGGAACTAATTTCACTAATTCAAGCCTTAAGGTGGCAGAAGGAAGGACTCTTAATGTCTATCCCGACAGCCGGTATGCTTTTGCCACGGTTCATAGTCACAGAGCAATATACCGACACCATGGACTGCTGAAGTCTGCCAGCAAAGATATCAAAAATAAAGAAGAAATTCTCAGCTTATTAGAAGCTGTTCATATGCCCCGTTGGGTGGCAATTATCCATTGCCCAGGACACCAGAAGGGAACTGGGCCCGTTGAAAAGGGAAATCAAATGGCAGACCAAGAAGCTAAAAAAGCAGCCCAAGGGCCAATGACTGGTTATGAGAACCCAACAGCCCGCTGCTGAGGAAATAAATAAAAGAACCCTCACAGAAGAAGAGGGGCGAGATTACTTAGCTAACATAGATCATCTGACTCATTTAGGAACTAAAAAAATACTAAAATTGGTTAGTAAGGCCCACTATTACATTCCTGGATTAAAGAGAATTGTGGAGGAGATAATAAAAAACTTCCTTGCTTGTGCACTTACCAATGCTGAGTCTAGCAAGCTCCAGGAAAGAAAACAACTGCGAGTAGACAGCCCTGGAGCCTACTGGGAAACTGACTTCACTGAGGTGAAACCAACTATGTATGGAAATAAATATCTCAAATTGGAAGGAATCCCCACTTGGTCCATGCATCCCATGTCAAGAGAGCACCCCCTGGAGTCAGCCATGTTGAGTGGACTTTGGAGAAGACTACTAACCCTTTTAAGTTGTGCCTGCTTTGTAGGAGTGATCCCAATGGACTTCAAACCCCACAGTCCTGTTCAACAAACGTGGGAGGTACTCAATGAGGGGGGTAGGGCTGTATGGACAATAGCCAAGGTACACCCTCTGTGGACTTGGTGGCCTGATCTTTTCCCTGACATCTTTAAGTTGGCTATAGGATCCCCTACTGGATGGGACTTGGTGGGGTACTCTGACCTTCAGAGGGCACCTTTAACACCCTGTCCGTACGTAGAAAAACATTTGAGAGACCCATGGGGTGGTTGCTCTAACCAAAGGGATAGAAGTATGCTTCAAACCCATCCCTTCTTTGTCTGTCCTGGGCCCCACCAAAGTCAATCCCTTAATCCAACATGTGGAGGTAAGGCTGACTTCTTTTGCAAGAGCTGGGGTTGCGAGACTTCAGGTACAGCCCACTGGAAGCCCTCCTCAAGCTGGGACTATATTAGAGTAACAGCCAACTATTCCCTAGCGTCTTATATACCTGGAAGATTTGACCTAGATGAGTGTACTGACTGGTGCCATCCGCGCCGTGTCACCTTTACTGAACCAGGGAAAAGAGCTCTGGGATGGACAAAAGGGTATACCTGGGGTCTTAGGATTTACAAGGAAAGATATGATGAGGGATTATTGTTCACTATCAGATTAAAATTAGAGACCCCCTACAATCCTTTAGGCCCCCCAACCAAGTCCACACCCTTCACCCATACTATTACTCAGCGTACTCCATTGATTGCAGACCCCCTTAGTATGGCTGCTATCACCTAACCTCCCAATCCTCAGGTACCTCTAACTATTACCACGGAGATTCCTTCAACAAGACAGAGGATGTTTAACCTAGTGAGAGGAGCTGTTTATGCCCTTAATAGGACTGATCCAAGGGCAACTGAGGACTGCTGGCTATCCCTGTCCTCGGGTCTGCCTTATTATGAAGAAATTGCCTTCAATGGAGATTTCAACAGAATCAGCAGCCATACTTCCTGCTCTTGGGGAACAGGACAAAAACTGACCCTGACTGATGTATCTGTGAGGAGTCCAGGTCTCTGTATAGGCACCCCACCTTCCACTCACAAACACCTATGCAGACAAATTCAGTCCATGTCCAGAATGGAAGCTAATTACTATCTTGTATCTTCCCCAGTTGTATGGTGGGTTTGCAATACAGGACTTACTCCCTGTGTATCAACTAAGGTTTTTAATTCAACTCATGATTATTGTGTCATGATCTAGCTGTTACCCCATATATATTATCACCCTGCATCCAGTTTAGAAGAAAGCTATGCTGGCCCGTGGTCGAAAAGAGAACCAATTACTTTAACCCTGGCTGCATTCATGGGAATAGGTATGGCAGTAGGAGTGGGGACAGAAATGTCAGCTTTGATAGAAGGAAGACAGGGAATTCAGTCTTTGAGGGATGCTGTCAATGAAGACCTAATGGCAATAGAGAAGTCCATTGATGCTTTAGAAAAATCTTTGACCTCCCTGTCTGAGGTAGTTTTGTAGAACAGGAGAGGCCTTGATTTGTTGTTCCTAAAAGAAGGAGGACTGTGTGCCACCCTTAAAGAAGAGTGTTTCTTCTATGCAGATCATACAGGAAGAGTTAGAGACTCTATGCAGAAACTGAAAGATTAGAGTGAAGGAAACGGGAATGGAATGCTCAAAGTGGGTGGTTTGAGATGTGGTTTGAATTATGACCATCTTGGATAACTTCTTTGATTTCCGCTGTAGCTGGACCAATCCTTATGATATGCTTACCTTTAGTTTTCGGCCCCTGCATAATAAATAGAGGAATGGCTTTCATCCAGAGTAGAATTGATACAGTAAAACTCATGGTTCTTCAGAGACAATATCAACATATAGTTCAGGTAAATGAAGAGTTAGGGGACACCAATCTCTAAAATTCTATGATTAGAATTAGTCTAAACAGAAGAAGAAGGGAATGAAAGGAAATAAAACTTGAGACCTGTGATTCATGTAATGTATGTCAAATAGCCCAAAGAGTTGTTTGTGAGCTTTGAAACCTGGGGCTGAGAACATAGCAGAACAGACCAGGACATGCCCGGGCAGGCCCATTGCCTCCCTATCTCCCACCCCTCTGACCTCAGGCTGCTGATGTTTAAATGGACCAATCATGTGAAACCGCGCCAATTCCTCCCCCAGACCCACTCTTTTTCTATAAAAACCCCTAGCTTCCAAGCCTCGTGGTCTAATTCACTGTCTCCTGTGTGAGATGCGTTTCGACCAGGAGCTCCGCCATTAAAATACCTCGTGTTGTTACATCAAGTCTTTGTGTTCTATTTGTGATTCTTGGGTGCACGCTGAATCGGGAGTTGAGTGGGGGTTTCCCCACTAGGTTCTTTCACATCCTCATGACCTAAGGTCCTTTTTGCAGCCTCAAGCAAATTACTAACACATTCACTAAAGTCTTCTTGGGTTCCTTGAATGATTTTAGTTAAAGGGGAAATAATGGAACCTTTCATAGGAATAGCATGCCAAGTTCCCAATGCTGTGTTAGCAGTTTGAGCCAAGAGACCCACTGGGCAATTTCTGCCTGGCCTTAGCCAAATATTTTTCTTGACCAGAAAGCTTTTCCAAGGTCCAGCCAGTCCAGGCACTAGAGGGTTTTTCTGATTAGCTACTGCAATGGTCTGGCACCTATTGAGGAAATCAACCCTCCATGAGAAAAACTATCCTCGAGTTAACACAGTTTAAATATCTTTGATCCAATCACTACTTTCGCTTCTAGGAGCGAAAGCATATAAGGGGCAGATGGACCATAAGTTCTAACCGCAGAGTTACGCTCTTTTAAGTCTTTAAAACTTAGCCTACAAAGCTCTGTCTGTTGAATAGGGACAGTTAATTCTTCTTGATTTCTACTTCATTATCACTCTCATAATCTTCTCCACCCTCACTGTTAGTGTCTACAGAGAAATCGGCATGGGGTACTTCTAAAGGCCCTATTTCTGCAGAAGGAGATTTGGCACTGGTGGCTGGGGGCTGCTCCTCTGCCATAGAAGTGGGCAGGTCACAGCTAGCAGTTCTCTTGGAGAGAGTGATTACAAGGAAAGCCAATGTTTTGTTTTTTATGGCTCTCTGAGCTTTCTTTTTTATGCCTCCTGAGACTGTGGCTGGAGGAGGAACCAGGATAGTCTGTTGTAAGCAATTTAAAGTGAAGCTAGCTCTTTAGAAAGGCGAGCATACTGCTGCTGTAGCTTTAGTCCTTCTTGTAATCCTGCTACCTGAGACACCAGCTTATCCTTAGCAGCAATGAGAATAGAAACCTGTAAACCTGACACCCATGGTGCAGAAGAACTAATAGGCAGCAGATAGGGAGGGGCACTGCAGGGAGGGACTGAAGCAAGACAGCAGCTCAAGTTTACTGGGCGAACTACCTCTTTCTCTAAAGTGTCTGAGTCCTCTGAAATTAAAGGGCTTTAAGCCAAATATTTCTTAAAGACTGGATTGATCAGTGGTGGATTGCCCAGGGCGGGCTGCTCAGACAAAGTGGTTACCTGGACATGTGGATAAAGAGCAGCCTATGGGGCTTCAGACCTGTCTGCAGCTTTTGGAGACTTTGTAGTAGGGAAGGAGCCCTCTAAAGCTTCCTGAGACAAGGGATAGAGGCAATATTCTGCAACTGACAAAAGGTGCTGTTTCTCTGGATCATCAGCTGCATTTTATACCAAATCACGGAATAAACTCCAATAAGTAAATAAATTCTCAAGGACAGCATCACATCAGGGCCCTGCTTTGTCAAAATTTCATTTAGTCCTCTACCTACTCTTCTCCATTTCTTACAATGTATCTCTGCTCCAACTATAATAAACATGGACATGCCTGGTCTATGAAAACAAACAAAAAAGTTTATCAAATCTTACTTTTTAACTCTAACTCCTCTTTCCATGAGAGCTGTCTTTAAGCAAATTATAAAGGCTGCTTTCTTTGATAGTTTGTTTCCCAGTTCCTGGAGTGGAGATGAATCAACTATTCAAGGACTTTTCTCTCTTCTATGAGCAGTGGAAGGGGTCCTTCACTACTTCTAAATTCTTGGGGTCAGGACAAACTTCTCTGGAACCTGCACTGGAAGGAAATAAGATCCAAAACTCGCCCTCACATTGGGTGCTCCTTATCAGTCCCATAGGTTTCAGTTATACATGGGTGTGAGTGGTACTGCAAACCTGGGAGGAAATGGAATTGGAAGGGGAAGAAAAGCTAGAAACCAAGCAGAGGGTCCTATTAAGTCTCCATTTATTAGGCTGATGTGTCTGGTTTTAAAGCATACATCCCGGGGAATAGGAAGAGGTCGAGGGGGAATTTAACAAAGAACAAAGAAATACCCTATAAGAAGCCAAAAAACCCTAAATTATTTTTTTAAACTTTCAAAAATCTAAAAAAACCCTAAAACTTTAAAAGAAAAAAACCTGAAACTCTAAAAAATCCGTAAAACCCTAAAAATAAACCTAAAGTCTTTTTTTAAAAATTCAAAAACATTAAAAAACCCTAATTTTTTTAAAGTCCTAAAAAAATTCCTAAAAAAACAAACAAACAAACAAACAAAAAACAAAACAAAAACCAAAACAAAAACTTGTAGGAGATTTTAAAACACTAAAAAAAAAACAAACAAACAAACAAACAAACAAACAAACAAAAAACCCTAAATTTCTAAAATAAAATAAAATAAAATAAAATAAAATAAAATAAAATAAAATAAAATAAAAACTTAGGACCCAAAAACCCAAAAACAATACTCAAAAACAAAACATTATAACCTTCAAATAAACATATATTTATGTTATATATATATACATATATAAACATTACAATGAACCTAAAACACTAAAATAAACAAGTAAACCCTAATCCCTAAAAAAAAAAAACTACATTTCTAAAAAATAAAATAAATAAATAAATAAATAAATAAATAAATAAATAATAAATAATAAATAATAAATAAAATAAAACAAAATCTTCGGAACCAGAAACGCAAAACCAATACTCAAAAACAATAATCTATAACCTTTAAATAAACATATATATATATATATATATATATATATATATATATATATATATATATATATATATATATATATATATAAAACATTACAATGTACTTTAAACCCTAAAATAATCCAGGAAACCCTAATCCCTAAAATGAAACAAACGACAAAAAGAAGAGAAACACAAAATTAAAACACACAATTACAACCCTGAAAAACCCTAAATTTCTAAAAAAAAATTCTAGAACCATAAAAAAATTCCTTAAAAATTTTTTCAAAAAACCCTGAATTTTCCCCCCCAAATCTTGAAATCTTAAAAAAAGAAACCTAAATACCTATAATGCTAAAAAACACTAATTCTAAAAAAAAAATTCTTTAATACAGAAAAACCTAACCCCCCCAAAAATCCCTAAAATTCCAAAAAAAAACCCTAACACACACACACAGACACCCAAAAATCTTAAATAACAATATAAAACCTAACACCCTAAAGCTGTAAAATAAACCGTGAAACACAATAAAACAAACAAACAAACAAACAAACAAAGCAACTTTAAACATCTAAAAAAAAAAACAAAAAAAAAATCTCTAGAAATCAAAAAACAACCTTCAAAAATACATAAGACCCCCAAAACCCCAAAATAACCCTAAAGATTTTTATGAAAATCCTAAAAAATTCCTAAATCCTTATAAAACTAATAAATTAAAAATTAAACTCATTTTTAAAATACACATAATAATCCCTAAAATCAGAAAAAAACTAAAAAATTAAACCGTGAAAAAAATTATAAAAGCCTAAAAAGAAGCCCTAAAAATAACTATTAAAAAAAAAAGACCATAACCTCCCCAAACCCTAAAATTATTTAAAAATCAAAATAAAAAACCCTGACACCCTAAAAAAAAATTAAAGAATTAAACAACAACAAAAAAACATTTAAATCTTTTTTAAAAAACCTGAAAAATCCCTAAAAACCATAAAATTAAAAACAAAAACAAAGACAAAAACAAAAACAAAAATGAAGCTTTAAAAAAAAATCACCAAAAATCCAAAATTCTTTTTTAAAACTCAAGAATGATAAAAAGACCCCCCAAAAACCCTAAAATCCTAAAAAAAAACCTCCTAAAATATATTAAAAGCACTTAAAATACATCAAAACCCTGAATCTCCCCAAATCTCTGAAACACACTTTTAAAAACGAATAAAATCCTAATAACCTAAATATAAAAACTGAAATCCTAAAAAGAATCCTAAATTCAAAAAAAAAAAAAATCTATAATACCAAAATAAACCCAAGAACCCTACAAAGACACTAAAACAAAAACCAAAAATCCCTCAAATAACTTAAAGCTGTAAAAAAAAAAAAGAAAAAACAACAAACAAACAAAAATACAACTACAAAATAAACATATAAAACATAAAAACAAAACAAAACAAGAACTCTTAAGAAATCCTAAAACATTCTAAAAACCTAAAAAAGACCTAAAATTCTACAAAACCTCGAGAACCCTAAAAAAAAAAAAAAATGTAAAACTATAAGAAAAAACCCTAAGGCTCCAAAAAAAATCCCAAAAATTTAAAAACACAATAAAATTCTTTAAAAAACATATACAAACAAGAAAACACCATGAAATTTCTTTTTAAAAAAAAGCTTCAAAAAAAACCTTAAATCACTAAGAAAATTCCTATAATTCTGAAAAACTGAAGAACACTAAAAAGACACAAAAAACACTAAAACCATAAAATACCTAAAATCCTTTAAAAAGAAAAAGCTAAAAACCCATCAAAACACTGAAATCCAAAAAAACCCTTTAACGATGTAAAACATACCAACAAAACTTTAAAGCCCTAAATAAAAACCTGAAACCCTAAAGAGAATGCTAAAGTTCTAAAAAAAAATAAAAATCCCTTTAAATTATAAAAATAAAATAAAATAAAATAAATTACAAGAATTCTAAGATGAGAGCATGTCCTGCTTATAGTCTATGGTAAGGCAGCTGTTTAACTTTCACAATTTTGGGTGATGTATTCCGGGAGTATCAGATTGAGAAAAGGGGATTATTCCTCCAGATGATCCTGAATCACATGCTTTTGAAGAGTCAGGACTAGTGGTACTCAATTTTCCCAATATTGTGGCCCTTTAAAACACAGCTCCCAAATCGTAATGTTATCTCATTGCAAATTCAAACTATAATTTTGTTATAGTCATTGATTGTAATGTATATATCTTATAAACAAGATATATGATATGGGACACTTGTAACCAGGGTTGTTTGAGCACTGAGAGGAGTCTCAACCCATGGTTTGAAAACCATTAGTCTAGACACGATGGGGGTACCATTACCAATGTATAATGTTTATCTAGTGTTGCTGGGCAGATGTCTCCCTCCCTTGAACGCAGAGGGTTTTTCAAGAACAGGCTTCTTCTGAGTCCCCAAACTTCTTTCCACACCTGTACAGCTTGTTGATGATCACTGATGTATCAAATGGCCTTACTTAGTAAATTAAAGTAATCCAGTTATCTCTTAAAATCTAGAAAATGGTGATTCTAAAAATAGTTCTACTAGCTAATAGCAGTGGCTGGCACTATTCCTAGGGATCCCTTATGTAGTGTCCCTTTATATCTCCAAGGCCAACACCAGATGGCTGAGTCCCTCCTGGGCTGTAACTCTCTGATCTATTCTCACCCGCTATGCTTCTTTCTTTCATGAAGAGAACGCATGATAACACTGAACTCATCTCGTCTTTAGTCAGCACAAATAGCCTAATTATTTTCCCCTATGGTTCAGTTGATCATGATTCTGAGACATAATCATACAAGTTGTATTGACCAAAAGAATGACACTAATTTCTAGTATATAATAAAGCCTATTTTGCAAGACTTCTTTTCAGGAGTCAGGAAATTCAAGAAGAAGACACTATCAGTAGATAAAGAAATTCTAGTGAGATGTTGAAATCACAGAAGGGATCCAATGGGCTAGAAAGACAAGAGAGGGAACCAAACTCCCTGTCATAATTAAACCTTTTCTATGACAGCATTATTCATTGATTTTTATTTGTAGGTCCTATCCCTCCTGACCCAGTCCAATTTTTCCTAATATATTAAAACCTGAGTATTAGTCTACAGAAAATTATATTTGGAGAAACACATTCAAACAACATATGAAGGTGAATAAGGAAAATCTATAGTCATGTGGGGGCATTTTTCTTTCTACCTCATGTACACTTAAAATCTCTAGCTACTTCCTTCCCTATGAAAGCATGGCAGCCCAGTGAGTGACATGTGTTTAGGGTGAATAATGATATACAAAGATGTAAACACCTTGCCATATCCTGTCAACCATATCTAGGCCAAAATGCAACATCCACATGAGAGTAGAAACATAAAAATAAATTTTATAGTATCTTGAAGCTAAAATTCCCAATTTAATCAAACCATCATTTAGAATCTTCTACTTAATACCAATGTGCTTTAAGTGTTTAAGTCACTGGACTTTGTTGTGACTCTTTTCACAGGTTTATACTGTCCTTTAACCATCTTCATCCTCCCCACTATTCTCCATTTCTACCTGCTCAGCCCCCCTGCTGCTGCCCATACACTTTCAAAATATCTCCTATTATTTAATGTGCCTTATTAAAATTATAATTTGACAATTGTCATTTTGAGTTTGGCTTGTCTCACCTAACATAATTCCCATTCCCATCTATTCTTTCTGAAAACAAAACCCTTCACCTGTAAACTTAGATGAGAAATACCTGTCTCTCTCTCTGTCTCTCTGTCTCTCTGTCTCTCTGTCTCTCTGTCTCCCTTTCTCTGTCTCTGTCTCTGTCTATCTCTGTCTCTCTGTCTCTCTGTCTCTCTGTCTCTGTCTCTGTCTCTGTCTCTGTCTCTGTCTCTGTCTCTGTCTCTGTCTCTGTCTCTGTCTCTCTCTCTCTCTCTCTCTCTCTCTCTCTCTCTCTCTCTCTCTCTCACACACACACACACACACTCACTCTCTCTCTCATTTTAAGAAATTCATCGTGTGGTTGACATCTATATTTCCTCCATAGCTTGTCTATTTCACACAGTATAACAACCAACATTGATAATATGGATGTTTAGTGGTCCTTCTTAGATTATTATTGGAACAAAAATCAAACTGGGAAGATAGTACCTCAGAGGAAGACTGCCTCCCATCACACTGACATGTGGCCACATCTGTAAGGAATGATCTTTTGTTGATGGCTGAGCTGGAAGAGTCTAACTAATTAGTAGGTGTCATCCACTATGAAGAGGATGTACAGTGTGGTGGGGACAGTGGAGGAGACTGAAAAAGATTTTTTGAAGAACTGAAGATCTATGTGGCATGAACAATTAAAGTGCCCTCTAATTTGTAAGTAAATTCCATACTTACCTGTGTCCATTATTCTGTCAACCCATATTTCAAAAATAAAATTACATTATCTATTTCATCCTGTTTTACTGCATTCAATCTATGAAATTCCTTGTAACCAGAAATGGTGGTAAATTTTAAAGAACTTTAACATGTTACTGTTAGATATCATGTTGTTTTAAGTTTATCTCAAATTTGTAAGCAGGCCCAAGGACTATGATTTCCTTGCACTTTGCAAAGAATCCATAATTCATGGTTGCCATTGGCTTCAATACAAGGTATTCAATCCTGTCAAATTCCAGCTTTCTTTGAATAAAAAATTGTCTTCCTCTAACTGTGGGTTTTGATAAAATGAATAGTGTGCTATCCAGTGTGTTGCCTCAAGAGTCTGGCAACATTTCTGATTCCAAGAACAGCTTAAAGATAACCAAGGGGAAGATTCTTACAGGGAAAATAACCACCAAGAATGCTGGTGTGTCAGACACTGAAGACTTTCACGAAGGAAAATAGAAAAAACCTCCCCCCAAAAACCCGAATAAACATACAAACAAACAAACAAACAAATACACAATAAAAATGATACAAGAGTGAATCTACTTGGGCAGAATGTGAATCAGGTAATCAGGCCATTTTTGTAGGGATTTATTTTGGATTTCTAGGAGGCCATATAAAAATGTAAATTCTAGATGCTCAAAGTTTCTGAGTGTAACTCCAGACAAAACCAGCCTGATAGAGGTTCTATGATGTAAGCTGAGATAGGGTGATGTCACAGAGCACTGGTCAGAGTTTGCACATCTATTCCACTTGGAGACACTAGAATTCCTTGAAGCTGGGTTCAGTATCTTCACAGTGGTGTGTGAATGCCAGGTCAGCTCCTGACCCATAAAGTTGTTCCAGAGGCTTTTGGTGCCTGGCCTGGTTCAGAAGACAGAATCTTGAAAACTAGGACATTTGTTTGGGGTATGTATATTTATGGAGTATCTTGGACTCTCATGGCTCCTTAAGGCTATATGTTTTCCCTCTTACAGTGAGTAACTGTACATTCTAATTTCTCCCATGTTTGGGATCTAGGAGGGTGGATGGTTTAGGTTATTTGATCTCCTGAGTTTATTAACCTTGCTAACAATATCTCCTTCAGAATTCCACTAATATGCCAAAACTCCCCTTTGTCCATGTGCATTTTAGAAGATATTACTTCTAAATGGCTGATATGGCATGGACTTGTTGAGATCTTATTGAAGTCGGAAATGCAATGGCTTCAATAATATGCCTGGGGCTGGATCTGGAGAAACAATACAGAAGGCCAGTTGTGTGCTCTGTCCCTAGGTAGATATTTGTGAAAGTAGCCACCTAGCTCAGAACATGCAAATACAAGAGAGGTATGGTGACAACTCTGGCTCATTTTTTAATTCTATTCTGCTTGATCCTTGAGGGCAACAGACATACCAACTTCCACACTGACCTACCCATTTAAGGAAAGTTTCCTCAGCAGAGGAAAATTAGCTCAGGGCTGAAGAAAATTTTTTCTGAGTATGTTATTCTGAGCTCTAGAGAATTACTTGTTAATTTCCCTATGTTCATTTCCTGGAATCCCTTGTTCGTTGGTTTATTTGTTTGTTTAATTTTATTTTGAGTTTCTCTGTGTGTAGCTATGGCTGTCAGACCAGGCTAGCCTTGATGTCACAAAGGTCAGCCTCCCACTGCCCCTTGAAATCTGGGATTAAAGACTTAGGTCACGACCATTTCCTATTAAATTCTCTTTTTATTCGTTTGTTTTCTTTGTTCATTTTTTGTTATTTTGTTCTTTGTTTTGTTTGTTTGTTTGTTTTGTTTTGTTGTTTTTGTTCTTTTTGAAACAGGAATACTCTGTACATCACTGGCTGCCCTGGATCTAACTTTGTAGACCAGGTTGGCCTCTAACTCAGAAAAATGCCAGACCCTGCCTCCTGAGTGCTGGGAATAAATGCATGCACCATAATGGCTGGCTTATGAACTTCTTATTTTGATAAAATTGACTTTAGAAGCACACACCTGATTAGCATAGCCTTCTTCACATACCCAGAAGTTCTCTTAAAGAAGAGCATTGGTCCAGCATTCTCTCGCACCCCACACCCATTGCCCTTTAAGATCGCATATTTATGACAGAGGCAACAGCATTGTTTCTGGTTTAAACAGGCAAGATCTTCAAACCCAGATAATGGCCAAGTATGATGATTGAACAAAGAATGATAGTCACAAGACAGTGGACCAGGGTTGCTGTGGCCTACTACACCAGTTCTACAACCATTTAGAAGACAATACCTCTGAAGAGGCTGAGCATGTCATCCCTCAAAAAGAAGAGGAGGAGGATGCCTTCATCCCAGGCCCTGAGAATTATTGTAGGCTGCAGAATTTCTCACAGTTGGAAGGAAGGTAATGAACCTGTCAGCCATTGGAAGGCCATAGTTCTAGATCAACTGCCAACAAACCCTTCTCTTTATTTGCTGAATTATGACGGTATTGTCAGCGTCTATGGACAGGAGCTCCACAGTGATGAGAGGATTTTAAATCTTAAGGTCTTGCCTCACAATGTAGTATTTCCTCAGATAAGGGATGCCCACCTAGCCAGAAGCCTGGTTGGCAGAGCGGTACAACACAAATTTGAGGGAAAGCATGGCTCTGAGGAAAACTGGAATGGGATGGTGCTAGCCCAGGTGCCAGTCATGAAGGACTGGTTTTACATTAGCTACAAGAAGGATCCGGTCCTCTACATTTATCAGCTCCTGGATGACTACGATGAAGGTAACCTTGACATCATTCCAGAGACTCCTCATGCTGAGGTGACATCACATCATAACAGTGACTTCTTAATAGGAAACTGGGTGCAATACACCAGAGAGGATGGTTCCAAAAATCTTGGAAAGGTTGTTTACCAAATTCTTGCCAATCCTTCTGTGTACTTTATCAAGTTTCATGGTGATCTCCAGATCTATGTCTATAATCTGGTGTCAAAGACTCCTTAAGGTGAAAAAATCACAAAAGTACAGGCCCATAAACTTGTAGAATAGGAAAAAAAAATGTTTGTTTTCCTGTGTTGTCTACCTAAGTGTCTTTGACAAACCCAGTATGATTGCCAATAAAATTTGTTTTGCTCTAAAATTTAAAACGTGTGATATGACATGCTGTGAGTGAAGACTTTGGTGGAAGGGATGGGCTATGGTGGAAGAACAGTACATATATCTGATATCACACATGGTAAAATTAATAGGACTTAGTATCTCTGCTCTGTATGGAGGACTGGAATTGGAGATGGGATGTGGTGGAGCAGGGATCACAGCAAAAGAAGGATGTTTATTAAGTAGGGGAGAAAGATATAACATCAGTAGAATCTCTGGTTTGATGTCTGAGGAAGAAACAAAGTTGGTGAAAGAGTGACACATAAAAGGAATTTGGCCTTGGAACATAAGGAGTAACCCATAAAAATGATCCAAACAGATTCAGCAATTAGAGAGTATCAGGTTTCATTTGAATAATGAAGTCTAGTGAAACTTGTCTCTCTTTTTAATATTTTTATCTTTTCTTATATGTGTGAGGGTAGGACATGTGCTTGTGAGTGCAGGTGACCACAGAGATATGAGTTGTTGGGTCCCCTGGATCTGCCATTAATAGTGATTTTGAGACTTGTATATGAATTCAAGAAACCAAATCTAGTCTTCTGGATTTAGAGTCATCTCTCTAATCCCATAAATTTATCTATTTTAAGAAATACATTATTTACATGCAGAAAAGAAACCACGATGAAGGTAAGAAAGATCAAATTGATAGTGACCTTTAAAAAGAACAATGGACACACAAAGGAGTAGAGGACACTGAGGGATAAATAAATTCAAAGAAGGAATTCTCACAAAATGAAGCAGGAGACTCACGAAGAATAGAAAGTTCATTTACATAGTCAAACTTGTGCCATATCCACATTGGCTTCTTTTGTTTCTTAACAAATAGCCAGCCAGTCATTACAGAAGGATGTGGTGTGTGTGTGTGTGTGTGTGTGTGTGTTTCTTAGAGTACATTTTACCAGAATAAATAGTGAATCCAAATCTAAGAGTATATATATATGAGTCTTCCTAAAACATCATAAACACCATGATTTTTTTATGATCAGTTCAAATAAGTAATTCAGAAAATAAAATGAGTATGCTGTTAGGTAATTTCAGGTGTTGAATAGATCCTGTGTTCCTTCTCTGAGCACTCTTTGCCTCTGATGAATCCTGTGATCTTTTGGATATCTGTGATGAATGACCCAGATGACCATCAAAATCTCCCACACTGGTCTCTTCCACCTGGCTCTCCACCAAACTTATGACTATCTACATATCTGTGTGCTACTTCAACCTGTCTATGCCCTTGAAATTCCAGTCTTTTACTTGTCTGTGACCTCCTTCTCAGAAAACATAGAAGGTATATCGAATGCATTTGTGCTGACATTTTCCTCTGCTGTTTGTCATGGGTTTCAAATGCTTTGAGTTTGCCCACTTGGTAGGTCACTTCTCCTGAGGAGCCCCTGAGCTTCATGGGTGTCTGCCTTGGCCAAATCTGCACTCTAAGAGTGTCTCTTTGAGGGAGGCTTTTCATGTACTCATTCATTGCTGTTTTTCTCTCTTGAATAAGTTTGTATGCTGCATGACTTGAAAATACTCTCTATTGTTGATTAATTTTGATATCTGGGAGAGTTTCTGTACTAGCTGGTTGTCTTAGTTAGGGTTTCATTCATTTGAAAAGCCACCATGACCAAGGCCTCTCATAAGGGACAACATTTCATGAGTGCTTTTCAACATTTCATTACATGTTCAGAGGTTCAATCCACCATCATCAAGGCAGGAAACAGGGTTGTGTCTTGTCAGGCATGGTGGTGGAGTGTAATCTGAGAGTTATGCATCTTGATCCAATTGCAGCCAGGAGAAAAGATTTGTTTTGCATGCAGGGAGGAGGAGAGTCTCTTCCACACTGGACAGAGCTTTAAAGACCCAGAATGATATGCTTCCTCCATCAAGGACACACCTACTCCATCAAGTCCACACCTCCTCATAGGCCAACTACAGGTAATTGTTCTAGTTTGCTTCTTTCTCACCATAAAGAATACTACACTCAATAATTTGTGAATAAAAGGGTTAGTTGCTTACAGGTTACAGACTATCTCCTAGGAAGCCAAAAATAGGAACTTGAAGTGATAACAGGAAACACTGTTTATTGGCTTGACCCTTTCTTAGTCACTGTTCTATTGCAGTGAAGTGACACCATGGTTAAGACTATTATTAGAAAATAAAGCATTTATTTGGGCGATGGGATACAGCGTCAGAACTTTGGTCAATCATCATGGCAGGGAGCACAGAACTGAAGCAATAGAGAAATATTGATTCTTAGGCAGCCTGAGAGAAAGAGAGAGAGAGAGAGAGAGAGAGAGAGAGAGAGAGAGAGAGAGAGAGAGAGAGAGAAAGAGACAGAGACAGAGACAGAGACAGAGACAGAGACAGAGACAGAGACAGAGAGACAGAGAGACAGAGAGACAGAGAGACAGAGACAGAGACAGAAACAGAGACAGAGAGAGACAGAGACAGAGACAGAGAGAGACAGAGACAGAGATAGACAAAGAGACAGAGACAGACAGAGAGACATAGACAAACAGAGACCAAGAGAGGCAGAGAGTGGCAGAGAGAGACAGAGAGACAGAGTGATTGAGAGACAGAGAGGTTGAGAGACAGAGAAAGAGACAGAGAGAAAGACAGAGATAGACAGAGAGACAGAGAGACAGAGAGAGACAGAAAGAGACACAGAGAGACAGAGAGACAGAGACAGAGACAGAGACTTAGACAGAGAGACAGAGACAGATACAGAGACAGGGACAGAGAGATTCTGCCATTATATGGGTTCTTTAAATACAAAAGACCTCTGATTTTCCAAAAGAGCCATTTTCACAATCTTAATCTGCTAATCTAAGAAGAAACAAACAGAAGCAAAAAAAATTCCACCAGAGAGAAACTAAACATGATAAACAGCTTTTATCATAAATGGGTGTTGGATTTTGTCAAATGCTTTCTCAGCATCTAACGAGATGATCATGTGGTTTAGGTATGTTTTTTAAAAAGCATTAAACAACCTAAAATAATAATAAAAAATCTGTAGAACCCTAAAAAGACACGAAAAAACCTTAAGTCTAAAAAACCAGAAATGTTGATGTGAATAATTCCAGTACTTTGGGAGGTAGAGGTACAACCCCTAAAAATTTCCCTAAAATTCAACAAAACCTCAAGAACCCTAAAAAGACCCCAAAAATTATAAAACCATTTTGTGAAACAATGTGCTATAGTATTTGAAGACTCATAAAGTGATGATCAATGTCATAAAATGTACCCCTTTGACCCAATGGGCTCTCATAAAAATAAAATAAAAATACAAAAATAAAAATCCCTTCTGTTCAGGAACTCATGGGATATTTTTTATTTAAATATGACAAGCAGGTGCAGGGGGAGTCCCACGGTCCTGAAGTCAATGATGAAGCCTATTATGGAGGCCAGAGAGGCGAGGTCCAGGGGCAAGAAGTGAGCTGCAGGGGTCGGGCCAGGGGGTAAAGGTTTTTAAGTCACTCAGGCCCAGGGCAGGAAATGCACGTCATGGGAGGGGCCTGTGACGTCAGCCTCCTTCAGTATTTCTCCAATTCAACCAATGATGCTGTTCACTAGTTCTTATATACTGACTATTCTATTATTTTGTTGAATTTATACATCTGATCTAAGAGCTTTCTAGAAGGTCTCTAGGGGTTTTTCGTGTCAGGTTATTCTATTTTTACTAAAATTATTTGACTTCAAATTTCTCTATTTGAATCACTTTTATTATTTTTTTTTGCCTTGCTCTCTATGCAAGATTCATAATAAATTCCTTTAAAAAAATAACTACAATTCTATTCAACATAGGTGTTTCTCAGCCATTCAGTGTTCCTCAGGTGAGAATTCTTTGTTTAGCTCTGAGCCCCATTTTTTAATGGAGTCCTTTGATTTTCTGGAGTCCACCCTCTTGAGTTCTTTATATATATTGGATAATAGTCCCCTATCTCATTTAAGATAGGTAAAGATCTTTTCCCAATCTGTTGGTGACCTTTATGTCTTATTGATGGTGTCTTTTGCCTTGCAGAAGCTTTTCAGTTTCATGAGGTCCCATTTATCAATCCTCGATCTTACAGCACAGGCCATTGCTGTTCTATTCACTTTATTAAATACTATTGGAAAGAGTACATGACCTTGTTTCTTGATTTTAGTTGTTTGAGTTTTTAGAGACTGGGTTTCTCTGGCTGATCAAGAACTCCCTCTGTAGACCAAGCTGGTCTTGAACTAAAAAATCCTTCTAACTGTTTCTCCCAGTTGCTGGGATTTAAGTCATGGGCCACCACTGCTACAAACACACACACACACACACACACACACACACACACACACACACACACACACAAACACACACACACTCACACACACACACTAAATTTATATATACATATATTTATATATACATATATATTATATATATATATATATATATATATATATATAATCAGTTCATAGATGTACTGTGCAAACAGGTAAAACTGTGTTCTAGGAATTTCAGACTTGTCAGGAATAGTCTAATTCTAAAAGGAATAATACATGACATGTATAGTATAATCTTACTGTTCTTAATAGCAGTTCTGGAAGATGAGTAGCATTACTTGTATGTGAGTCCAAACATCCTAATAATCATATTACATTCAAGAGCACTTTGACAAAGGAGACTCCAGAACTTCTGCTAAAATGGGACTTGCATAATTGTAAAGTGCCCTGTTCAGATATGGTAGATCCTATGCACATCTGCACAGATGGGTAAGGTCTTAATGTGTCTTGTGTACCTGTGCAAGACTTGACTGTGGCTTCAGAATGAGGGGAAGGGCCTAGAGATACCTCTGTAGATGTGGCCTCTCCTAGAGCATCATGGACATATTTGAGAGATCTAAGAGACTCTTGGGCAGGTAGGGAGATTTCTAGCCCTACTTGTGTACTCATGGAATTTCCAAGAAAACTTTCTTCAGCTGGAGAAGGGGATAACAAGTTCTGTCTAGAAGTATCAGGTGTCTTAGCCAACTTGATGGTCAAAACAGGTTCCACGGGGCCTTTTGAAGATGAAGTAGAACCCACAGCTTTCTGGGCATTTGGAAGATATTCTGGAGACGTGTTGGCATGGAGAAGGACCAACGGCCCTTTGTCCATGTGGATAAGAGTCTATAGCATGTTGTGTATTTGGGGAAGATGGTTGATCCTCTTGAGGAGATAGGGTAATTCTCATAGTCTCCTGTGAAATTTGGGGAGGTCCTATGGATTCTTGTGCACAGGTAGAATCCAAGGAATTCCCTTCTTTAGCTGTACAGGATGCTACAGACTCTTGTGTGTGCAAATCACGTCCCATAGCACCTTGTTCACATTGGATTGGATCCAGAACCTCTGTACAGATGGAATCTGTCCTAGAACATCTTTTGTAGATGTGTCACAACCATGAGTCCTTTCTAAAGATGGGACTGTGGCTATAATTCCTTTTGTAGAGGTATCCTGTCCTACAATCCCTTTATGTGATAGGGTAATACTCAGAGAATCCTGTACAGGTTTTGGAAATCCTAGCATCTTTGGTGTATATGGGGAATTCTTTACAGCCTCTCCTACAGATACATAATGTACCAGCGCCCCCAAGGGCTGCATGGAGGGTTGTATGGTCTCAGCACACTGTACAAAGATGGAGCTTGTTTGGCTCCATGGAAGCATTTTGGCAGAATCTCGGCTGTTTGGGACCTGATGACAAGTCTGGAGGGCCCTTTTGGCTGGTGGGGGATATTTGAATAATTCGTGATCAGATAGGAACTTTCTGAGGACCCATTGTTTGGAGAGAGCATCTTTCAGTCCTCTGCTAGAATGAGAATGTTCAGGGTCACTTTTCATAGCAGGAGAATGATTTAATTTTCTTTTCTGTGGGAGAGCAGATTTAAGAACATGTCTTTGATGCTCTTCCATAGAGGGGGATAATCCTAGTGGCCCCCTTACAGATAGAGAAGGTTTCAGAACCCCTGGCGAAGATGTTGATGGTTCTAGTTCACTTTGTGTTTGTGCAGAAGGCACAAGAGTCCCTTTGGACGACTCGGGAGTTTCTATCTCATCTAGCCTATGTGTGAAACTTTCAAGAGCCCCTTCTAAGGATGGCAAAGGTCCTTGAGCTCCTGGTATAAGTGTGGAAATTTTTGTCTCTGATTGGGCAGATATGAGCGGTTTGAGGCTCACTTGGGGAATCATGTTTGCATTTCTTTCCCTTTGGACTGTAAGAGATGATCCAAGCCCATTTTTTAATGGTAGAGGACTTTGAAAGCGCTCTTGGTTTAAAGGGGAAGTTCTGAAATCCCCTTGGTCAGCAGGGTCAGGTCTCACACTAACTTTACTAGAAACAGATTGCATAGAGCACTTTGGGGGAGAAGGGGAACATCTTTGGCTGTCTTTGTGACAGGACTTATCTCCATGCTCTGCTTTGGCAGCTGTCAAAAATGTTGAACTCTCTTGGGGAAAGGAGATGGAACTCGGTGCATTTGGGACAAAGGAGAAATCTCTGACGTTACCTTTGGGAGAAGGAGGTTTGGATCCCTCCTTGTCTGATGGTGCCTGTGGTAGGTCCCCTTGAACAGAGGAGTCTTGTCCAACATGCTTTGGAGGAGAATTGGAAAGATGAGAGTTAGGTAGGGTAGGGGACATCCTTTTAGAACTCCTTCTGGAAGAGGAGGCATGTATGATTTTCCTTTCAGCACAAGTGGGAAGTCTTTGGGATGCTTGGGCAGAAGTGGAATGTCCCATAGACTCTTGGAAATATCTGGTAGTTCCAGAACATCTTGGGTTGATAGGGATAGTCC
Source organism: Mus caroli (assembly GCF_978045245.1). NCBI lineage: Eukaryota > Metazoa > Chordata > Mammalia > Rodentia > Muridae > Mus > Mus caroli. The sequence goes on from NW_028227277.1 coordinate 6,478,689, forward strand.
CTGAGCATGTTGGGTGGATAGCGACAGTCCCTGAGCATCTTGGGGAGAAGTGGATGATCCCAGATCTTCCTGGCTAAATCGGGAAGGGTGTGGGGAACCTTGAATGTGCAGGGAAATTACCTGTCCATGATGTCCAGCAGAAGATGGCCCATGCACTGAGTGATCTTCTTTGAACTTTTGACTGACATCTCCTGCCCCATGTTTAAAAGATGTTGCAGGCACTCTGGCACCCAACTGGTCAAAATCCATAGGTTCTTCAAACACAGTGGATATAGACTGGCTTCTTGTCACCTTCCCAGGGATGGGCACAGAAGAGAAGGCTACTCTTTTTCTGGTGGCGGGCTGTAAAACAGATGGTCTGGTATCCCTGGTCAGTGGGTGACTCGTGCTCTCAGGAACCTTCAGAGGATGTGTAAGTTTCCATTTTTTTGTTCTTTTTTAGATCCTTCAGAGGGTCCGAGGTCCTCTTCTTGGCCGAAGCCTTGACAAGAGCTTTGAGTTTCAGTAGCTTTTCTGTCACATGCGCATCAGGTGTTTTGAATCTCTGGACTTCATAGGGATTTGGGCACCTGACCCTTTACCCAGTTGGTCTAAGGGGCCCTGGAGTAGCAAAGTCCCTCGGGTCTCTGCTCGTCAAGTGCTGACCCTGTTGGGGTAAGGTGTTACCATCTGGTTGGGGGACAGTGAAGGGGGTCCAAGGCTGTGGAGGCTGGGAAACCGACAGTCTGTGGTCAGAGGGTAAAGTCCAGGCTGAGGCTTGCTGCCCCCTCTCCACACGTCTGGCCATTTAATTGTGAAGGACATTGTTCAAGAAACATGAAATGGGCCACTGCCCATGAAAGGGGCAGCGAATGTACTTGCAAATGGTTACTCGAGGTTAAATAAATAAATAAATAAATAAATAAATAAATAAATAAATAAAATAAACACTTAAGCAGCTTCCTCTGAGAGAGGCTCTCTCTCCCTAGAACTGTGAAAGTGTCCTGAAGGCCAAGCACACAGAACTAGAGTGGCCATTGGCCTCAGGAATCAAGCAAACCTCGAGAACAGCTGTCCTCATGCCTGCATGGGCCAGTCCCGAGATTGGAGGGAGGCTGTCCTCAGGCCTGAATGGGCCAGTCCTGAGCCTTGAAAGTGAGTGTCCTTGCGCCTGCACGCGTCAGTCCTCAGCTGGAAAGTGGCTGCACGGGCCAGTCTAGAGCCCGTGGAGAAGCTGTCCTTGTGCCTGCACTGGCCAGTTCTGATCTTCCTCACTTTGCAGTTCTGCTTGAGGTAGTAATGCAATCATCCAAGCTTTCTGAATGAGGAGGGACGCTGAGGAGCCCCTTCTTTTGGGTTCAGAGTGCTACTTGGTCCGGTGTTTTAGTGATTTTCAGTTCTTATTAGGCTTCAGGGTATTTTTAGCATTTTACTGTTTCTATTTTTCGTTTTTTTTGAGTTTTTTTTTTTTTCTTTTTTTTAATTTAAGAATTATATTTTTGGGGTTTAAGAATTTTAGTGTTAGCAGGCAGTGGTGACCTTGCCTTTAATCCTACACTTGGGAGGCAGAGGTAGATAGATTTAAGAGTTCAAGGTTATCATGGTCTACAGAGGACGCTCCAGGACAGCCAGGGTAACACAGAGAAACCCCGTCTCCAAAACTCAAAAAAAAAAAAAAAAAAAAAAAGAAGAAGAAGAAAGAAAGAAAGAAAGAAAAGAGAGAGAGACAGAAAGAGAGAGAGAGAGGAAGAGAGAGAGAAAGAAAGAAAGAAAGAAAGAAAGAAAGAAAGAAAGAAAGAAAGAAAGAAAGAAAGAAAGAAAGGAAGGAAGAAAAAATAAGTTTAGTGATATTTTTGGCTTCTTGTGTGTTTTTTAAGTTTTTAGGATTTTTTTAGTGTTTGTAGGGTTTTTAGAAGAGTGTTTTAGAGTGTTTATTTGTCTTTTTTTTTCAGGCTTCTAGTGTATTTTTAGTATTTTTTTCTGTTTCTTTAAATGATTTTAGTGTGTTTTAGGGTTTTGAGGTTTTATTTATCCTTCAGGTTTTTTTTTTTTTTAATTTTTGTTTTTTTTTTTTTTTTTTTTTTTTTTGCATTATAGTGGTTTTCTTAGGTTATTTTGCTGTTCTTGTTCTTGAATACTTATTTAAAATTTGAGTGTTTTTAATTTTGGTGTTTCATAGTTTTAGTGTTGCCAAGCAATGGCGGCCCATGCCTTTAAACCCAGCAATTGGGAGGAAAAGGTAGGGAATTTTTGAGTTCAAGGCCAGTCTGGTCTACAGAGGGAGCTCCAGGACAGCCAGGGATACACAGAGAAAAACAGTCTCCAAAAAACTCAAAAAAAAAAAAAAAAAAAAAAAAAGGAAGAAAGAAAAGAAAAGAAATATAAAGAAATTAAGAAATAAAATAAGCCTTCGGGTCCACTCCAGCATTTGGGTGCATTGCCCGGGGAGTCTGCTGACACCTGCAAGGATGCACACAGGATCCCCCATGGGATCCTAAGATCTCTGGTGCGTGGAACATAGCATCTGCACCAATCCATTCGCGCAGGACCTGAGATTGCATTAATTAGGGAGGCAGATACCCAGCTTAAACAGGGGCAAAAGTCCCTTCCAGTCCACCCTAGCACTGGGGTTCCTTTCACGTGGAGTTTCGGGACACCCCCAAGTTCCTCACAGGACCCTCCACGGGATCTTAAGACCTCTGGTGAGTGGAACACAACCTCTGCCAGGCAGGTTCGAACAACTGATATCTGGCCACCTTCTGTGCAAGAAGAGAGCTTGCCTGCAGAATGTACTCTGACCACTGAAGCTAAGGATAGAGCTAGTCTGCTGATAGAGGCTAACAGAGTCACCTGAGGAACAAGCTCCTATCAAAGACAACTATAACAACTAGCTTCAGAGATTACCACATGGCGAAAGGCAAACATAAGAATCCTACTAACAGAAATCAATTCCACAAACCATCATCAGAAAGTAGCACTCCCAATCACCTAGTCCTGGGCACCCCAAAACATTCAAAAAGCAAGACCCAGACTTAAAAGCATAACTCATGGTGATGGTAGAGGACATCAATAAGGACTTAAATAACTCATTAAAGAAATACAGGAGTACACAGCTAAACAGGGAGAAGACCTTAAAGAGGAAACAGAAAAATTCCTAAAAGAATTGCAGGAAAACATGACCAAACAGGTGATGGAATTGAATAAAGCCATGCAAGACATAAAAAGGGAAGTAGACACAATAAAGAAAACCCAAAGTGAGGCAACGCAGGAGATAGAAACCCTAGGAAAGAAATCTGGAACCATAGATGCAAGCATCAGCAACAGAATGCAAGAGATTGAAGAGAGAATTTCAGGTGAAGAAGATTCCATAGAGAACATCGGCACAATAATCAAAGAAAATACAGGTCGATACCACTGTCTTCTGGAAGAGATAATTTCGACCCGGAGCTCCTCTATTATGGCTCCACCATGTGGTCGACACCTCTGTCTCCTGTGGGAGATATGTGTCGGCCAGAGCTCTGTCATCAAATTACCTCATGCTTTTACATTAAGATGGTCGTCTGTTCGTGATTCTTGGATGCACACCGAACAGGAATTGAGTGGGTGTTTCCCCAGTAGGTTCTTTCATTTGGAGGTTCCACGGAGATCTGCATGAACCAGGAAACCCGAAAGACCCCTTGGAGCTGCATGCAGCTACAGGGCCGGACTGAGAACTTCAGCAACAGTGGCATGCACTGGCCGAGACAAGGCGCTACGTGGGAAACTGTGGCCCAGGAACACATATATGGAGGTTTCCCTGGGATGCCTGCCCCACCACCACCACACATTTCACCACCTGCGGGACGGGCAAGAAAAGAAAGAGGGGCTAGGCCTGCGGGGGGATCCCACAGCGCTGACCTCTCCTGGCTTCCTAGGGCCAACTAGAGTAACCTCTTCTGCCGCCTTCCCCTGCATCCCCGAGTTGGCCTGGCGCAGCCATCTGTGAGAGCTGCCTTCCCTTCCCTGCCTCACATGTTTTCTCTTCTAGGGTGGTCTCACCCTATGCTGCTAACCGCAAGGGAGACATCTGCCCACTTAAAACTTCTGTCCCAGGTAAAGAGCACATACAAGTCTAATCACCAGGCTCTGACAAATGCATATAGAGGTCTAGAAAAAGGTGAGCTTAGATTGTAAGAAAAAGCAAAGCTTCGGCAGACTGAGGAAAAATAGATAATAGTAAAAATAGAGATAAAAGAGATTAGAGAGGTCCGAGATGAGAGAGATACCCCAAATGAAAAATATTTAGAGTAAAACCAGTAAGTAAGAGGCAGAAAAGGCATATTTCAAACGGAGAGAGAGAGAGAGAGAGAGAGAGAGAGAGAGAGAGAGAGAGAGAGAGAGAGAGAGAGAGAGAGAAAGAGAGAGAGAGAGAGAGAGAGGCGAGAGGCAAAAAAAGAGAAGATAAGAGGGATCGTAAACAAGAGAGAAATTTGACTAGAATCTTGGCCACAGTGATAAGAGAAAAAGAAAAAAACAAGATCTAGACAAGAAATCTGGGCAACAGAAGACTGAGCCTCAGCTAAAAAGGCTCAGCTGTTTCAGATTAAAGTTACTTATTTAAAATACACCTTTGGAGATGGGAAGCAGTGGCTAAATAAAGACAAAAAAAAAAGTCTAACTACACCAAGGCAAGTAAGAAAATTCTTGGGCACCGCTGGTTTCTGCAGGCTCGGGATACCTGGGTTGGCTACCTTAGCTGCCCGTTGTACCCCCTAACCAAGGTAGGGGAAGTGTCTGTGTAGACCCCAGATCACCAGAAAGCCTTTAGTGAAATAAAAAAAGGCCCTAATGATGGCCAGCCTTTGCCTGACCTAACCAAGCCTTTCACTCTTTATGTAAAAGAGAGATCACTGGTCACCAAAAGAATCCATACACAGACTTTAGGACTTTGAAAAAGGCCAGTGGCTTACCTATCCATGAAGTTAGACCCTGTTGCCAGCAGGTGGTTTTCTTGCCTACAAGCTACTGCTGCAATAGCTCTACTTATCAAAGATGCTGATAAGCTCACTTTGGGACAGCAAATAACTGTACTGGCACCCCACACACTTAAAAGCATTATCCAAAACCCTCCTGACTGATAGATGACTACCAACACTCCTGTAAACCATTATCAGAGCTTTTTGTTAACTGAACTAGTGAACTTCGCTCCACCTGCTGTCCTCAATCTCTATCCTACTGCCCAAGACTTCACATACTCATCCCTGCGCTGACATTCTGATAGAAAAAAACTGGTACTCAAAATGATCTGAAGGATCAGATCATTCTTGGTCTGAGAGTTCAAGCTGGTACACGAATGGCAGTAGCCTTACCGTTAAAAGACTGAGATGGCCAATGTGATAGCCAAAAAGATCCTAAAAGAAATCTTCCCGAGGTAATGGACCAGCCTTCCTTGCCCAGGTAAATCAAGGACTGGCCAAGATATTAGAGATTAGTTAAAAGTTACATTGTGCATACAGGCTCCAAAGCTCAGGACAGGTAAAAAAAAATAAATAAATAAAAAAAAATTCTAAAAGAAAAAAAAAAAAAAAAGAAAATACAAAACGCAAAAGGATCCTAACTCAAAACATCCAGGAAATCCAGGACACAATGAGAAGATCAAACCTACAGATAATAGGAGTTGATGAAAATGAAGATTTTCAACTTAAAGGGCCAGCAAATATTTTCAACAAAATTATAAAAGAAAACTTCCCAAAAATAAAAAATGACATGCCCATGAACATACAAGAAGCCTACAGAACTCCAAATAGACTGGACCGGAAAAGAAATTACTCCCGACACAATAATCAGAATAACAAATGCACTAAATAAAGATAGAATATTAAAAGCAGTAAGGGAAAAAGATCAAGTAACATATAAAGGCAGGCCTATTAGAATTACAACATTCTTCTCATCAGAGACTATGAAAGCCAGAAGATCCTGGACAGATGTCATGCAGACACTAAGAGGAAACAAATGCCAGCCCAGGATACTATACCCAGCAAAACTCTCAATTACTGTAGATGGAAAAACCAAAGTAGTCTATGATATAACCTATTTCACAAAATATCTTTCAATGAATCCAGCCCTTCAAAGTATAATAAAGGGAAAACACCAATATAAGAACGGAAACTAATACCAACAAAAGCAAGAAAGTAATCCTTCAACGAACGTAAAAGAAGACAGCTGCAGGAACAGAATCCTAACTTTAAACAACAAAAATAACAGGAAGCAACAATTAATTTTATGTAATTTCTCTTAACATCAATGTACTCAATTCCCCAATAAAAACACATAGACTCATATACTGGCTGCCCCAACAGAATCCAACATATTGCTGCTTATAGGAAACACAATTCACGGAAAAAGGCAGACACTACCTCAGAATGAAAGGCTGGAAAACAATTTTCCAAGCAAATGGTCTGAAGAAAAAGCTGGAGTAGCCATTCTAATATCGAATAAAATCGACTTCCAACCTAAAGTTATCAAAAAGACAAGGACGGAAACTTCATACTCATCAAAGGTAAACTCCTCCAAGAGGAACACTCAATTCTGATTATCTATGCTCCAAATGCAAGGACAGCCGCATTCATTAAAGATGCTTTAGTAAAGCTCAAAGCACACATTGCACCTCACACAATAATAGTGGGAGACTTCAACACACCACTTTCATCAATGGACAGATCGTGAAAACGGAAACTAAACAGGGACACAGTGAAACTAAGAGAAGTTATGAAACAAATGGACCTAACAGATATCTACAGAACATTTTATCCTAAAACAAAAGGATATACCTTCTTCTCAGCACCTCATGGGACATTCTCCAAAACTGACCATATAACTGGTCACAAAACAGGCCTCAAAAGATATAAAAATATTGAAATTGTCCCATGCATCTTATCAGATCACCATGGACTAAGGCTGATCTTCAATAACAACATAAATAATAGAAAGCCAACATTCACGAGGAAACTGAACAACACTCTTCTCAATGATACCTTGGTCAAGGAAGGAATAAAGAAAGAAGTTAAAGACTTTTTAGTGTTTAATGAAAATGAAGCCACAACATACCCAAACCTATGGGACACACAGAAAGCATTTCTAAGAGGGAAACTCATAGCTCTGAGTGCCTCCAAAAAAAAAAAAAAAAAAAAAAAAAAAAAAAAAAAAAAAACCTAGAGAGAGCACACACTAGCAGCATGACAAAACATCTAAAGGCTCTAGAACAAAAGGAAGCAAATTCACCCAAGAGTATTAGACAGCTGGAAATAATCAAACTCAGGGGCGAAATCAACCAACTGGAAACAAGAAGAACTATTAAAAGAATTAACCAAACGAAGAGTTGGTTCTTTGAGAAAATCAACAAGATTGATAAACCCACTATAGGGCACAGGGACAGCATCCTAATTAACAAAATCAGAAATGCAAAGGAAGATAATCAACATATCCTGAAGAAATCCAAACACTATCAGATCCTTCTACAAAAGGCTACACTAAAAAAAAACTGGAAAACCTTAACGAAATGGATAAATTTTTTTTTTTTTTTTGGTTTTTTGAGACAGGATTTCTCTGTATAGTCCTGGCTGTCCTGGAACTCACTTTGTAAACCAGGCTGGCCTCGAACTCGGAAATCTGCCTGCCTCTGCCTCCCAAGTGCTGGGATTAAAGGCGTGTGCCACCACGCTCGGCAGAAATGGACAAATTTCTAGACAGATACCAGATCAAGTTAAGGATCTAAACATTCCCATATCCCCTAAAGAAATAGTATCAGTCATTAATTGTCACCCAGCCAAAAAAAGCCCAGGAGCAGATGGGTATAGTGCAGAGTTCTATCACACCTGCAAAGATCTAATTTCAATTCTGCACAAACTGTTCCACAAAATAGAAGTAGAAGGTACGCTACCCAACTCATTCAATGAAGCCACAATTACTCTGATTCCTAAACCACAAAAAGATTGAACAAAGATAGAGAACTTCAGACCAATTTCCCTTATTAATATTGATGCAAAAATACTCAATAAAATTCTCACTAAACGAATCCAAAAAAACATTAAAGCAATCTTCCATACTGACCAAGGAGGTTTTATTCCATGGATGCAGGGATGGTTTAATATACAGAAATCCATCAATGTAATCCGGTATATAAACAAACTCAAAGACAAAAACGACATGATCATCTTGTTAGATGCGGAGAAAGCATTTGACAAAATCTAACACCCATTTATGATAAAAAATCTGGGAAAGATCATTAATTCAAGGCCCATACCTAAACCTGATAAAAGCAATCTACAGCAAACCCGAAGCCAACATCAAAGTAAATGGTGAGAAGCTTTAAGCAATCCCACTAAAATCAGGGACTTAACAAGGCTGTCTACTCTCTCCCTACCTATTCAACATTGTACTTGATGTCCTAGCCAGAGAAATTAGACAACAAAAGGAGATCAAGGGGATACAAATTGGAAAAGATGAAGTTAAAATATCAATTTTTGCGGATGATATGATAGTATATATAAATGACCCTAAAAATTCCACCAGAGAACTCCTAAACCTGATAAACAGCTTCGGTGAAGTAGCTGGATATAAAATTAACTCAAACAAGTCAATGGCCTTTCTCTACACAAAGGATAAACAGGCTGAGAGAGAAATTAGGGAAAAAACACCCTTCTCAATAGTCACAAATAATATACAATACCTTGGCGTGACTAAACTAAGGAAGTGAAAGATCTCTATGATAAGAACTTCAAGTCTCTGAAGAAAGAAATTAAAGAAGATCTCAGAAGATGGAAAAATCTCCCATGCTCATGGATTGGCAGGATCAACATTGTAAAGATGGCTATCTTGCCAAAAGCAATCTACAGATTCAATGCAATCCCCATCAAAATGCCATTTCAATTCTTCAACGAATTACAAAGAGCAATCTGCAAGTTCATCTGGAATAACAAAAAACCTAGGATAGCAAAAACTCTTCTCAAGAATAAAAGAACCTCTGGTTGGATCACCATTCCTGACCTAATGCTGTACTACAGAGCAATTGTGATAATAACTGCATGGTACTGGTATAGTGACATACAAGTAGACTAATGGAACAGAATTGAAGACCCAGAAATGAACCCACACACCTATGGTCATTTGATCTTCGACAAGGAAGCTAAAACCATCCAGTGAAAGAAAGACAGCATTTTCAACAAATGGTGCTGGCACAACTGGTGGTTATCATGTAGAAGAATGTGAATATATCCATTCTTATCTCCTTGTACTAAGGTCAAATCTAAGTGGATCAAGGAACTCCACATAAAACCAGAGACAGTGAAACTTATAGAGGAGAAAGTGGGGAAAAGCCTCGAAGATATGGGCACAGGGGAAAAATTCCTGAATAGAACAGCAATGGCTTGTGCTGTAAAATTGAGGATTGACAAAAGGGACCTCATGAAACTGCAAAGCTTCTGCAATGCAAAAGACACTGTCAATAAGACAAAAAGGCCACCAACAAATTGAGAAAGAATCTATACCTATCGTAAATCAGATAGGGGACTAATATCCAATATATATAAAGAACTCAAGAAGGTGGACTCTAGAAAATCAAATAACCCCATTAAAAATGGGGCTCAGAGCTAAACAAATAATTCTCACCTGGGGAATACTGAATGTCAGAGAAGCACCTTGTCTTAGTCAGGGTTTCTATTCCTGCACAAGCATCATGACCAAGAAGCCAGTTGGGGGAGGAAAGCATTTATTCGGCTTACACTTCCATGCTGCTGTTCATTACCAAAGAAAAACAGGACTGGATCTCAAGCAGGTCAGGAAGCAGGAGCTGAGCAGAGGTCATGGAGGGATGTTCTTTTACTGGCTTGCTTTCCCTGGCTTGCTCAGCCTGCTCTCTTATAGAACCAAGACTACCAGCACAGAGATGACACCACCCTCAAGGGGCCTTCCCCCTTGATCACTAATTGAGAAAATGCCTTACAGTTGTATCTCATGGAGGCATTTCCCAACTGAAGCTCCTTTCTCTGTGATAACTCCAGCTGTGTGAAGCTGACACAAAACTAGCCAGTACACACCTGAAAAAATGTTCAACATCCTTAATCATCAGAGAAACGCAAATCAAAACAACCCTTAGATTCCATCTCAAACGAGTCAGAATGGCTAAGATCAAAAATTCAGGTGACAGCAGATGCTGGTGAGGATGTGGAGAAAGGGGAACACTCCTTCATTGTTGGTTGGATTGCAAGCTTTACAACCACTCTGGAAATCTGTCTGTCAGTTTCTCAGAAAATTGACCATAGTACTACCAGAGGATCCTGCAATACCTCTCCTGGGCATACATCCAGAAGATATGCAAACCAGTAAGAAGGATAGATGCTCCATTATGTTCATAGCAGCCCTATTTAAAATAGCCAGAAGCTGGAAAGAAAACAGATGCCCCTCAAAACAGGAATAGATACAGAAAATGTGATATATTTACACAATGGAGTACTACTCAGCTATTAAAAAGAATGAATTTATGAAATTCCTAGGAAAATGGTTGAGCCTGGAGGGCATCATCCTTAGTGAGGTAACATAATCACAAATGAACTCAAATGATATGGACTCACTGATAAGTGGATATTAGCCCAGAAACTTAGCATACCCAAGATACAAGAGACAATTTGTAAAACACATGAAACTGAAAAATGAAGATCAAAGTGTAGACACTTTGCCCGTTCTTAGAATTGGGAGCAAAACCCCCATGGAAAGAAGTTACAGAGATAAAGTTTGGATCTGAGACAAAAGGATGGACCATCTAGAGACTGCCATATCCAGGGATCCATCTCATAATTAGCCTCCAGACGATGACACCATTGCATACACTTGCAAGATTTTGCTGAAAGACCCTGATATATCTGTCACTTGTGAGACTATGCCGGGGCCTAGCAAACACTGAAGTGGATGTTCACAGTTAGCTATTGGATGGAGCACGGGGCCCCCAATAGAGAAGCTAGAGAAAGTACCCAAGGAGCTAAAGAGGTCTGCAACCCTGTAGGTG